>NW_027621000.1:62500-93435 GCF_964198595.1 Lampetra fluviatilis
AGCGATTTCCAAGCTCGATGGAATTCGGAGCGAGAGAAACGATGCCCCGTAACGCACATGAGAGCAATCCGGGCCAATTTCTCCCGTTTGATGGGGTCTATGTGTAAAAATTTTGACTTTTTTGAGTGCACGTGCAAATCTGCTGAAAAAGCCTGTGGAAGTTTCACGGCGTTCGTACGATATTTGGCGACGCAAAAATGAGCGATTTCCCAGCTCGATGGAATTCGGCGCGAGAGAAACGATGCCCCGTAACGCACATGAGAGCAATCCCGGCCAATTTCTCCCGTTTGATGGGGTCTATGTGTACAAATTTTGACTTTTTTGAGTGCACGTGCAAATCTGCTGAAAAAGCCTGTGGAAGTTTCACGGCGTTCGTACGATATTTGGCGACGCAAAAATGAGCGATTTCCCAGCTCGATGGAATTCGGAGCGAGAGAAACGATGCCCCGTAACGCACATGAGAGCAATCCCGGCCAATTTCTCCCGTTTGATGGGGTCTATGTGTACAAATTTTGACTTTTTTGAGTGCACGTGCCAATCTGCTGGAAAAGCCTGTGGAAGTTTCACGGCGTTCGTACGATATTTGGCGACGCAAAAATGAGCGATTTCCCAGCTCGATGGAATTCGGCGCGACAGAAACGATGCCCCGTAACGCACATGAGAGCAATCCGGGCCAATTTCTCCCGTTTGATGGGGTCTATGTGTAAAAATTTTGACTTTTTTGAGTGCAGGTGCAAATCTGCTGGAAAAGCCTGTGGAAGTTTCACGGCGTTCGTACGATATTTGGCGACGCAAAAATGAGCGATTTCCCAGCTCGATGGAATTCGGCGCGAGAGAAACGATGCCCCGTAACGCACATGAGAGCAATCCCGGCCAATTTCTCCCGTTTGATGGGGTCTATGTGTAAAAATTTTGACTTTTTTGAGTGCACGTGCAAATCTGCTGAAAAAGCCTGTGGAAGTTTCACGGCGTTCGTACGATATTTGGCGACGCAAAAATGAGCGATTTCCCAGCTCGATGGAATTCGGAGCGAGAGAAACGATGCCCCGTAACGCACATGAGAGCAATCCCGGCCAATTTCTCCCGTTTGATGGGGTCTATGTGTACAAATTTTGACTTTTTTGAGTGCAGGTGCAAATCTGCTGAAAAAGCCTGTGGAAGTTTCACGGCGTTCGTACGATATTTGGCGACGCAAAAATGAGCGATTTCCCAGCTCGAGAGAATTCGGCGCGAGAGAAACGATGCCCCGTAACGCACATGAGAGCAATCCGGGCCAATTTCTCCCGTTTGATGGGGTCTATGTGTAAAAATTTTGACTTTTTTGAGTGCAGGTGCAAATCTGCTGGAAAAGCCTGTGGAAGTTTCACGGCGTTCGTACGATATTTGGCGACGCAAAAATGAGCGATTTCCAAGCTCGATGGAATTCGGAGCGAGAGAAACGATGCCCCGTAACGCACATGAGAGCAATCCGGGCCAATTTCTCCCGTTTGATGGGGTCTATGTGTACAAATTTTGACTTTTTTGAGTGCACGTGCCAATCTGCTGGAAAAGCCTGTGGAAGTTTCACGGCGTTCGTACGATATTTGGCGACGCAAAAATGAGCGATTTCCCAGCTCGATGGAATTCGGCGCGACAGAAACGATGCCCCGTAACGCACATGAGAGCAATCCGGGCCAATTTCTCCCGTTTGATGGGGTCTATGTGTAAAAATTTTGACTTTTTTGAGTGCAGGTGCAAATCTGCTGGAAAAGCCTGTGGAAGTTTCACGGCGTTCGTACGATATTTGGCGACGCAAAAATGAGCGATTTCCCAGCTCGATGGAATTCGGCGCGAGAGAAATGATGCCCCGTAACGCACATGAGAGCAATCCCGGCCAATTTCTCCCGTTTGATGGGGTCTATGTGTAAAAATTTTGACTTTTTTGAGTGCACGTGCAAATCTGCTGAAAAAGCCTGTGGAAGTTTCACGGCGTTCGTACGATATTTGGCGACGCAAAAATGAGCGATTTCCCAGCTCGATGGAATTCGGAGCGAGAGAAACGATGCCCCGTAACGCACATGAGAGCAATCCCGGCCAATTTCTCCCGTTTGATGGGGTCTATGTGTACAAATTTTGACTTTTTTGAGTGCAGGTGCAAATCTGCTGAAAAAGCCTGTGGAAGTTTCACGGCGTTCGTACGATATTTGGCGACGCAAAAATGAGCGATTTCCCAGCTCGAGAGAATTCGGCGCGAGAGAAACGATGCCCCGTAACGCACATGAGAGCAATCCGGGCCAATTTCTCCCGTTTGATGGGGTCTATGTGTAAAAATTTTGACTTTTTTGAGTGCAGGTGCAAATCTGCTGGAAAAGCCTGTGGAAGTTTCACGGCGTTCGTACGATATTTGGCGACGCAAAAATGAGCGATTTCCAAGCTCGATGGAATTCGGAGCGAGAGAAACGATGCCCCGTAACGCACATGAGAGCAATCCGGGCCAATTTCTCCCGTTTGATGGGGTCTATGTGTAAAAATTTTGACTTTTTTGAGTGCACGTGCAAATCTGCTGAAAAAGCCTGTGGAAGTTTCACGGCGTTCGTACGATATTTGGCGACGCAAAAATGAGCGATTTCCCAGCTCGATGGAATTCGGCGCGAGAGAAACGATGCCCCGTAACGCACATGAGAGCAATCCCGGCCAATTTCTCCCGTTTGATGGGGTCTATGTGTACAAATTTTGACTTTTTTGAGTGCACGTGCAAATCTGCTGAAAAAGCCTGTGGAAGTTTCACGGCGTTCGTACGATATTTGGCGACGCAAAAATGAGCGATTTCCCAGCTCGATGGAATTCGGAGCGAGAGAAACGATGCCCCGTAACGCACATGAGAGCAATCCCGGCCAATTTCTCCCGTTTGATGGGGTCTATGTGTACAAATTTTGACTTTTTTGAGTGCACGTGCCAATCTGCTGGAAAAGCCTGTGGAAGTTTCACGGCGTTCGTACGATATTTGGCGACGCAAAAATGAGCGATTTCCCAGCTCGATGGAATTCGGCGCGACAGAAACGATGCCCCGTAACGCACATGAGAGCAATCCGGGCCAATTTCTCCCGTTTGATGGGGTCTATGTGTAAAAATTTTGACTTTTTTGAGTGCAGGTGCAAATCTGCTGGAAAAGCCTGTGGAAGTTTCACGGCGTTCGTACGATATTTGGCGACGCAAAAATGAGCGATTTCCAAGCTCGATGGAATTCGGAGCGAGAGAAACGATGCCCCGTAACGCACATGAGAGCAATCCGGGCCAATTTCTCCCGTTTGATGGGGTCTATGTGTAAAAATTTTGACTTTTTTGAGTGCAGGTGCAAATCTGCTGAAAAAGCCTGTGGAAGTTTCACGGCGTTCGTACGATATTTGGCGACGCAAAAATGAGCGATTTCCCAGCTCGAGAGAATTCGGCGCGAGAGAAACGATGCCCCGTAACGCACATGAGAGCAATCCGGGCCAATTTCTCCCGTTTGATGGGGTCTATGTGTAAAAATTTTGACTTTTTTGAGTGCAGGTGCAAATCTGCTGGAAAAGCCTGTGGAAGTTTCACGGCGTTCGTACGATATTTGGCGACGCAAAAATGAGCGATTTCCCAGCTCGATGGAATTCGGCGCGAGAGAAACGATGCCCCGTAACGCACATGAGAGCAATCCCGGCCAATTTCTCCCGTTTGATGGGGTCTATGTGTAAAAATTTTGACTTTTTTGAGTGCACGTGCAAATCTGCTGAAAAAGCCTGTGGAAGTTTCACGGCGTTCGTACGATATTTGGCGACGCAAAAATGAGCGATTTCCCAGCTCGATGGAATTCGGAGCGAGAGAAACGATGCCCCGTAACGCACATGAGAGCAATCCCGGCCAATTTCTCCCGTTTGATGGGGTCTATGTGTACAAATTTTGACTTTTTTGAGTGCAGGTGCAAATCTGCTGAAAAAGCCTGTGGAAGTTTCACGGCGTTCGTACGATATTTGGCGACGCAAAAATGAGCGATTTCCCAGCTCGAGAGAATTCGGCGCGAGAGAAACGATGCCCCGTAACGCACATGAGAGCAATCCGGGCCAATTTCTCCCGTTTGATGGGGTCTATGTGTAAAAATTTTGACTTTTTTGAGTGCAGGTGCAAATCTGCTGGAAAAGCCTGTGGAAGTTTCACGGCGTTCGTACGATATTTGGCGACGCAAAAATGAGCGATTTCCAAGCTCGATGGAATTCGGAGCGAGAGAAACGATGCCCCGTAACGCACATGAGAGCAATCCGGGCCAATTTCTCCCGTTTGATGGGGTCTATGTGTAAAAATTTTGACTTTTTTGAGTGCAGGTGCAAATCTGCTGAAAAAGCCTGTGGAAGTTTCACGGCGTTCGTACGATATTTGGCGACGCAAAAATGAGCGATTTCCCAGCTCGAGAGAATTCGGCGCGAGAGAAACGATGCCCCGTAACGCACATGAGAGCAATCCGGGCCAATTTCTCCCGTTTGATGGGGTCTATGTGTAAAAATTTTGACTTTTTTGAGTGCAGGTGCAAATCTGCTGGAAAAGCCTGTGGAAGTTTCACGGCGTTCGTACGATATTTGGCGACGCAAAAATGAGCGATTTCCCAGCTCGATGGAATTCGGCGCGAGAGAAACGATGCCCCGTAACGCACATGAGAGCAATCCCGGCCAATTTCTCCCGTTTGATGGGGTCTATGTGTAAAAATTTTGACTTTTTTGAGTGCACGTGCAAATCTGCTGAAAAAGCCTGTGGAAGTTTCACGGCGTTCGTACGATATTTGGCGACGCAAAAATGAGCGATTTCCCAGCTCGATGGAATTCGGAGCGAGAGAAACGATGCCCCGTAACGCACATGAGAGCAATCCCGGCCAATTTCTCCCGTTTGATGGGGTCTATGTGTACAAATTTTGACTTTTTTGAGTGCAGGTGCAAATCTGCTGAAAAAGCCTGTGGAAGTTTCACGGCGTTCGTACGATATTTGGCGACGCAAAAATGAGCGATTTCCCAGCTCGAGAGAATTCGGCGCGAGAGAAACGATGCCCCGTAACGCACATGAGAGCAATCCGGGCCAATTTCTCCCGTTTGATGGGGTCTATGTGTAAAAATTTTGACTTTTTTGAGTGCAGGTGCAAATCTGCTGGAAAAGCCTGTGGAAGTTTCACGGCGTTCGTACGATATTTGGCGACGCAAAAATGAGCGATTTCCAAGCTCGATGGAATTCGGAGCGAGAGAAACGATGCCCCGTAACGCACATGAGAGCAATCCGGGCCAATTTCTCCCGTTTGATGGGGTCTATGTGTACAAATTTTGACTTTTTTGAGTGCACGTGCCAATCTGCTGGAAAAGCCTGTGGAAGTTTCACGGCGTTCGTACGATATTTGGCGACGCAAAAATGAGCGATTTCCCAGCTCGATGGAATTCGGCGCGACAGAAACGATGCCCCGTAACGCACATGAGAGCAATCCGGGCCAATTTCTCCCGTTTGATGGGGTCTATGTGTAAAAATTTTGACTTTTTTGAGTGCAGGTGCAAATCTGCTGGAAAAGCCTGTGGAAGTTTCACGGCGTTCGTACGATATTTGGCGACGCAAAAATGAGCGATTTCCCAGCTCGATGGAATTCGGCGCGAGAGAAACGATGCCCCGTAACGCACATGAGAGCAATCCCGGCCAATTTCTCCCGTTTGATGGGGTCTATGTGTAAAAATTTTGACTTTTTTGAGTGCACGTGCAAATCTGCTGAAAAAGCCTGTGGAAGTTTCACGGCGTTCGTACGATATTTGGCGACGCAAAAATGAGCGATTTCCCAGCTCGATGGAATTCGGAGCGAGAGAAACGATGCCCCGTAACGCACATGAGAGCAATCCCGGCCAATTTCTCCCGTTTGATGGGGTCTATGTGTACAAATTTTGACTTTTTTGAGTGCAGGTGCAAATCTGCTGAAAAAGCCTGTGGAAGTTTCACGGCGTTCGTACGATATTTGGCGACGCAAAAATGAGCGATTTCCCAGCTCGAGAGAATTCGGCGCGAGAGAAACGATGCCCCGTAACGCACATGAGAGCAATCCGGGCCAATTTCTCCCGTTTGATGGGGTCTATGTGTAAAAATTTTGACTTTTTTGAGTGCAGGTGCAAATCTGCTGGAAAAGCCTGTGGAAGTTTCACGGCGTTCGTACGATATTTGGCGACGCAAAAATGAGCGATTTCCAAGCTCGATGGAATTCGGAGCGAGAGAAACGATGCCCCGTAACGCACATGAGAGCAATCCGGGCCAATTTCTCCCGTTTGATGGGGTCTATGTGTAAAAATTTTGACTTTTTTGAGTGCACGTGCAAATCTGCTGAAAAAGCCTGTGGAAGTTTCACGGCGTTCGTACGATATTTGGCGACGCAAAAATGAGCGATTTCCCAGCTCGATGGAATTCGGCACGAGAGAAACGATGCCCCGTAACGCACATGAGAGCAATCCCGGCCAATTTCTCCCGTTTGATGGGGTCTATGTGTACAAATTTTGACTTTTTTGAGTGCACGTGCAAATCTGCTGAAAAAGCCTGTGGAAGTTTCACGGCGTTCGTACGATATTTGGCGACGCAAAAATGAGCGATTTCCCAGCTCGATGGAATTCGGAGCGAGAGAAACGATGCCCCGTAACGCACATGAGAGCAATCCCGGCCAATTTCTCCCGTTTGATGGGGTCTATGTGTACAAATTTTGACTTTTTTGAGTGCACGTGCCAATCTGCTGGAAAAGCCTGTGGAAGTTTCACGGCGTTCGTACGATATTTGGCGACGCAAAAATGAGCGATTTCCCAGCTCGATGGAATTCGGCGCGACAGAAACGATGCCCCGTAACGCACATGAGAGCAATCCGGGCCAATTTCTCCCGTTTGATGGGGTCTATGTGTAAAAATTTTGACTTTTTTGAGTGCAGGTGCAAATCTGCTGGAAAAGCCTGTGGAAGTTTCACGGCGTTCGTACGATATTTGGCGACGCAAAAATGAGCGATTTCCAAGCTCGATGGAATTCGGAGCGAGAGAAACGATGCCCCGTAACGCACATGAGAGCAATCCGGGCCAATTTCTCCCGTTTGATGGGGTCTATGTGTAAAAATTTTGACTTTTTTGAGTGCACGTGCAAATCTGCTGAAAAAGCCTGTGGAAGTTTCACGGCGTTCGTACGATATTTGGCGACGCAAAAATGAGCGATTTCCCAGCTCGATGGAATTCGGCGCGAGAGAAACGATGCCCCGTAACGCACATGAGAGCAATCCCGGCCAATTTCTCCCGTTTGATGGGGTCTATGTGTACAAATTTTGACTTTTTTGAGTGCACGTGCAAATCTGCTGAAAAAGCCTGTGGAAGTTTCACGGCGTTCGTACGATATTTGGCGACGCAAAAATGAGCGATTTCCCAGCTCGATGGAATTCGGAGCGAGAGAAACGATGCCCCGTAACGCACATGAGAGCAATCCCGGCCAATTTCTCCCGTTTGATGGGGTCTATGTGTACAAATTTTGACTTTTTTGAGTGCACGTGCCAATCTGCTGGAAAAGCCTGTGGAAGTTTCACGGCGTTCGTACGATATTTGGCGACGCAAAAATGAGCGATTTCCCAGCTCGATGGAATTCGGCGCGACAGAAACGATGCCCCGTAACGCACATGAGAGCAATCCGGGCCAATTTCTCCCGTTTGATGGGGTCTATGTGTAAAAATTTTGACTTTTTTGAGTGCAGGTGCAAATCTGCTGGAAAAGCCTGTGGAAGTTTCACGGCGTTCGTACGATATTTGGCGACGCAAAAATGAGCGATTTCCCAGCTCGATGGAATTCGGCGCGAGAGAAACGATGCCCCGTAACGCACATGAGAGCAATCCCGGCCAATTTCTCCCGTTTGATGGGGTCTATGTGTAAAAATTTTGACTTTTTTGAGTGCACGTGCAAATCTGCTGAAAAAGCCTGTGGAAGTTTCACGGCGTTCGTACGATATTTGGCGACGCAAAAATGAGCGATTTCCCAGCTCGATGGAATTCGGAGCGAGAGAAACGATGCCCCGTAACGCACATGAGAGCAATCCCGGCCAATTTCTCCCGTTTGATGGGGTCTATGTGTACAAATTTTGACTTTTTTGAGTGCAGGTGCAAATCTGCTGAAAAAGCCTGTGGAAGTTTCACGGCGTTCGTACGATATTTGGCGACGCAAAAATGAGCGATTTCCCAGCTCGAGAGAATTCGGCGCGAGAGAAACGATGCCCCGTAACGCACATGAGAGCAATCCGGGCCAATTTCTCCCGTTTGATGGGGTCTATGTGTAAAAATTTTGACTTTTTTGAGTGCAGGTGCAAATCTGCTGGAAAAGCCTGTGGAAGTTTCACGGCGTTCGTACGATATTTGGCGACGCAAAAATGAGCGATTTCCAAGCTCGATGGAATTCGGAGCGAGAGAAACGATGCCCCGTAACGCACATGAGAGCAATCCGGGCCAATTTCTCCCGTTTGATGGGGTCTATGTGTACAAATTTTGAGTTTTTTGAGTGCACGTGCCAATCTGCTGGAAAAGCCTGTGGAAGTTTCACGGCGTTCGTACGATATTTGGCGACGCAAAAATGAGCGATTTCCCAGCTCGATGGAATTCGGCGCGACAGAAACGATGCCCCGTAACGCACATGAGAGCAATCCGGGCCAATTTCTCCCGTTTGATGGGGTCTATGTGTAAAAATTTTGACTTTTTTGAGTGCAGGTGCAAATCTGCTGGAAAAGCCTGTGGAAGTTTCACGGCGTTCGTACGATATTTGGCGACGCAAAAATGAGCGATTTCCCAGCTCGATGGAATTCGGCGCGAGAGAAACGATGCCCCGTAACGCACATGAGAGCAATCCCGGCCAATTTCTCCCGTTTGATGGGGTCTATGTGTAAAAATTTTGACTTTTTTGAGTGCACGTGCAAATCTGCTGAAAAAGCCTGTGGAAGTTTCACGGCGTTCGTACGATATTTGGCGACGCAAAAATGAGCGATTTCCCAGCTCGATGGAATTCGGAGCGAGAGAAACGATGCCCCGTAACGCACATGAGAGCAATCCCGGCCAATTTCTCCCGTTTGATGGGGTCTATGTGTACAAATTTTGACTTTTTTGAGTGCAGGTGCAAATCTGCTGAAAAAGCCTGTGGAAGTTTCACGGCGTTCGTACGATATTTGGCGACGCAAAAATGAGCGATTTCCCAGCTCGAGAGAATTCGGCGCGAGAGAAACGATGCCCCGTAACGCACATGAGAGCAATCCGGGCCAATTTCTCCCGTTTGATGGGGTCTATGTGTAAAAATTTTGACTTTTTTGAGTGCAGGTGCAAATCTGCTGGAAAAGCCTGTGGAAGTTTCACGGCGTTCGTACGATATTTGGCGACGCAAAAATGAGCGATTTCCAAGCTCGATGGAATTCGGAGCGAGAGAAACGATGCCCCGTAACGCACATGAGAGCAATCCGGGCCAATTTCTCCCGTTTGATGGGGTCTATGTGTAAAAATTTTGACTTTTTTGAGTGCACGTGCAAATCTGCTGAAAAAGCCTGTGGAAGTTTCACGGCGTTCGTACGATATTTGGCGACGCAAAAATGAGCGATTTCCCAGCTCGATGGAATTCGGCGCGAGAGAAACGATGCCCCGTAACGCACATGAGAGCAATCCCGGCCAATTTCTCCCGTTTGATGGGGTCTATGTGTACAAATTTTGACTTTTTTGAGTGCACGTGCAAATCTGCTGAAAAAGCCTGTGGAAGTTTCACGGCGTTCGTACGATATTTGGCGACGCAAAAATGAGCGATTTCCCAGCTCGATGGAATTCGGAGCGAGAGAAACGATGCCCCGTAACGCACATGAGAGCAATCCCGGCCAATTTCTCCCGTTTGATGGGGTCTATGTGTACAAATTTTGACTTTTTTGAGTGCACGTGCCAATCTGCTGGAAAAGCCTGTGGAAGTTTCACGGCGTTCGTACGATATTTGGCGACGCAAAAATGAGCGATTTCCCAGCTCGATGGAATTCGGCGCGACAGAAACGATGCCCCGTAACGCACATGAGAGCAATCCGGGCCAATTTCTCCCGTTTGATGGGGTCTATGTGTAAAAATTTTGACTTTTTTGAGTGCAGGTGCAAATCTGCTGGAAAAGCCTGTGGAAGTTTCACGGCGTTCGTACGATATTTGGCGACGCAAAAATGAGCGATTTCCAAGCTCGATGGAATTCGGAGCGAGAGAAACGATGCCCCGTAACGCACATGAGAGCAATCCGGGCCAATTTCTCCCGTTTGATGGGGTCTATGTGTAAAAATTTTGACTTTTTTGAGTGCAGGTGCAAATCTGCTGAAAAAGCCTGTGGAAGTTTCACGGCGTTCGTACGATATTTGGCGACGCAAAAATGAGCGATTTCCCAGCTCGAGAGAATTCGGCGCGAGAGAAACGATGCCCCGTAACGCACATGAGAGCAATCCGGGCCAATTTCTCCCGTTTGATGGGGTCTATGTGTAAAAATTTTGACTTTTTTGAGTGCACGTGCAAATCTGCTGGAAAAGCCTGTGGAAGTTTCACGGCGTTCGTACGATATTTGGCGACGCAAAAATGAGCGATTTCCCAGCTCGATGGAATTCGGCGCGAGAGAAACGATGCCCCGTAACGCACATGAGAGCAATCCCGGCCAATTTCTCCCGTTTGATGGGGTCTATGTGTACAAATTTTGACTTTTTTGAGTGCACGTGCAAATCTGCTGAAAAAGCCTGTGGAAGTTTCACGGCGTTCGTACGATATTTGGCGACGCAAAAATGAGCGATTTCCCAGCTCGATGGAATTCGGAGCGAGAGAAACGATGCCCCGTAACGCACATGAGAGCAATCCCGGCCAATTTCTCCCGTTTGATGGGGTCTATGTGTACAAATTTTGACTTTTTTGAGTGCAGGTGCAAATCTGCTGAAAAAGCCTGTGGAAGTTTCACGGCGTTCGTACGATATTTGGCGACGCAAAAATGAGCGATTTCCCAGCTCGAGAGAATTCGGCGCGAGAGAAACGATGCCCCGTAACGCACATGAGAGCAATCCGGGCCAATTTCTCCCGTTTGATGGGGTCTATGTGTAAAAATTTTGACTTTTTTGAGTGCAGGTGCAAATCTGCTGGAAAAGCCTGTGGAAGTTTCACGGCGTTCGTACGATATTTGGCGACGCAAAAATGAGCGATTTCCAAGCTCGATGGAATTCGGAGCGAGAGAAACGATGCCCCGTAACGCACATGAGAGCAATCCCGGCCAATTTCTCCCGTTTGATGGGGTCTATGTGTAAAAATTTTGACTTTTTTGAGTGCACGTGCAAATCTGCTGAAAAAGCCTGTGGAAGTTTCACGGCGTTCGTACGATATTTGGCGACGCAAAAATGAGCGATTTCCCAGCTCGATGGAATTCGGAGCGAGAGAAACGATGCCCCGTAACGCACATGAGAGCAATCCCGGCCAATTTCTCCCGTTTGATGGGGTCTATGTGTACAAATTTTGACTTTTTTGAGTGCAGGTGCAAATCTGCTGAAAAAGCCTGTGGAAGTTTCACGGCGTTCGTACGATATTTGGCGACGCAAAAATGAGCGATTTCCCAGCTCGAGAGAATTCGGCGCGAGAGAAACGATGCCCCGTAACGCACATGAGAGCAATCCGGGCCAATTTCTCCCGTTTGATGGGGTCTATGTGTAAAAATTTTGACTTTTTTGAGTGCAGGTGCAAATCTGCTGGAAAAGCCTGTGGAAGTTTCACGGCGTTCGTACGATATTTGGCGACGCAAAAATGAGCGATTTCCAAGCTCGATGGAATTCGGAGCGAGAGAAACGATGCCCCGTAACGCACATGAGAGCAATCCGGGCCAATTTCTCCCGTTTGATGGGGTCTATGTGTAAAAATTTTGACTTTTTTGAGTGCACGTGCAAATCTGCTGAAAAAGCCTGTGGAAGTTTCACGGCGTTCGTACGATATTTGGCGACGCAAAAATGAGCGATTTCCCAGCTCGATGGAATTCGGCGCGAGAGAAACGATGCCCCGTAACGCACATGAGAGCAATCCCGGCCAATTTCTCCCGTTTGATGGGGTCTATGTGTACAAATTTTGACTTTTTTGAGTGCACGTGCAAATCTGCTGAAAAAGCCTGTGGAAGTTTCACGGCGTTCGTACGATATTTGGCGACGCAAAAATGAGCGATTTCCCAGCTCGATGGAATTCGGAGCGAGAGAAACGATGCCCCGTAACGCACATGAGAGCAATCCCGGCCAATTTCTCCCGTTTGATGGGGTCTATGTGTACAAATTTTGACTTTTTTGAGTGCACGTGCCAATCTGCTGGAAAAGCCTGTGGAAGTTTCACGGCGTTCGTACGATATTTGGCGACGCAAAAATGAGCGATTTCCCAGCTCGATGGAATTCGGCGCGACAGAAACGATGCCCCGTAACGCACATGAGAGCAATCCGGGCCAATTTCTCCCGTTTGATGGGGTCTATGTGTAAAAATTTTGACTTTTTTGAGTGCAGGTGCAAATCTGCTGGAAAAGCCTGTGGAAGTTTCACGGCGTTCGTACGATATTTGGCGACGCAAAAATGAGCGATTTCCCAGCTCGATGGAATTCGGCGCGAGAGAAACGATGCCCCGTAACGCACATGAGAGCAATCCCGGCCAATTTCTCCCGTTTGATGGGGTCTATGTGTAAAAATTTTGACTTTTTTGAGTGCACGTGCAAATCTGCTGAAAAAGCCTGTGGAAGTTTCACGGCGTTCGTACGATATTTGGCGACGCAAAAATGAGCGATTTCCCAGCTCGATGGAATTCGGAGCGAGAGAAACGATGCCCCGTAACGCACATGAGAGCAATCCCGGCCAATTTCTCCCGTTTGATGGGGTCTATGTGTACAAATTTTGACTTTTTTGAGTGCAGGTGCAAATCTGCTGAAAAAGCCTGTGGAAGTTTCACGGCGTTCGTACGATATTTGGCGACGCAAAAATGAGCGATTTCCCAGCTCGAGAGAATTCGGCGCGAGAGAAACGATGCCCCGTAACGCACATGAGAGCAATCCGGGCCAATTTCTCCCGTTTGATGGGGTCTATGTGTAAAAATTTTGACTTTTTTGAGTGCAGGTGCAAATCTGCTGGAAAAGCCTGTGGAAGTTTCACGGCGTTCGTACGATATTTGGCGACGCAAAAATGAGCGATTTCCAAGCTCGATGGAATTCGGAGCGAGAGAAACGATGCCCCGTAACGCACATGAGAGCAATCCGGGCCAATTTCTCCCGTTTGATGGGGTCTATGTGTACAAATTTTGACTTTTTTGAGTGCACGTGCCAATCTGCTGGAAAAGCCTGTGGAAGTTTCACGGCGTTCGTACGATATTTGGCGACGCAAAAATGAGCGATTTCCCAGCTCGATGGAATTCGGCGCGACAGAAACGATGCCCCGTAACGCACATGAGAGCAATCCGGGCCAATTTCTCCCGTTTGATGGGGTCTATGTGTAAAAATTTTGACTTTTTTGAGTGCAGGTGCAAATCTGCTGGAAAAGCCTGTGGAAGTTTCACGGCGTTCGTACGATATTTGGCGACGCAAAAATGAGCGATTTCCCAGCTCGATGGAATTCGGCGCGAGAGAAACGATGCCCCGTAACGCACATGAGAGCAATCCCGGCCAATTTCTCCCGTTTGATGGGGTCTATGTGTAAAAATTTTGACTTTTTTGAGTGCACGTGCAAATCTGCTGAAAAAGCCTGTGGAAGTTTCACGGCGTTCGTACGATATTTGGCGACGCAAAAATGAGCGATTTCCCAGCTCGATGGAATTCGGAGCGAGAGAAACGATGCCCCGTAACGCACATGAGAGCAATCCCGGCCAATTTCTCCCGTTTGATGGGGTCTATGTGTACAAATTTTGACTTTTTTGAGTGCAGGTGCAAATCTGCTGAAAAAGCCTGTGGAAGTTTCACGGCGTTCGTACGATATTTGGCGACGCAAAAATGAGCGATTTCCCAGCTCGAGAGAATTCGGCGCGAGAGAAACGATGCCCCGTAACGCACATGAGAGCAATCCGGGCCAATTTCTCCCGTTTGATGGGGTCTATGTGTAAAAATTTTGACTTTTTTGAGTGCAGGTGCAAATCTGCTGGAAAAGCCTGTGGAAGTTTCACGGCGTTCGTACGATATTTGGCGACGCAAAAATGAGCGATTTCCAAGCTCGATGGAATTCGGAGCGAGAGAAACGATGCCCCGTAACGCACATGAGAGCAATCCGGGCCAATTTCTCCCGTTTGATGGGGTCTATGTGTACAAATTTTGACTTTTTTGAGTGCACGTGCCAATCTGCTGGAAAAGCCTGTGGAAGTTTCACGGCGTTCGTACGATATTTGGCGACGCAAAAATGAGCGATTTCCCAGCTCGATGGAATTCGGCGCGACAGAAACGATGCCCCGTAACGCACATGAGAGCAATCCGGGCCAATTTCTCCCGTTTGATGGGGTCTATGTGTAAAAATTTTGACTTTTTTGAGTGCAGGTGCAAATCTGCTGGAAAAGCCTGTGGAAGTTTCACGGCGTTCGTACGATATTTGGCGACGCAAAAATGAGCGATTTCCCAGCTCGATGGAATTCGGCGCGAGAGAAACGATGCCCCGTAACGCACATGAGAGCAATCCCGGCCAATTTCTCCCGTTTGATGGGGTCTATGTGTAAAAATTTTGACTTTTTTGAGTGCACGTGCAAATCTGCTGAAAAAGCCTGTGGAAGTTTCACGGCGTTCGTACGATATTTGGCGACGCAAAAATGAGCGATTTCCCAGCTCGATGGAATTCGGAGCGAGAGAAACGATGCCCCGTAACGCACATGAGAGCAATCCCGGCCAATTTCTCCCGTTTGATGGGGTCTATGTGTACAAATTTTGACTTTTTTGAGTGCAGGTGCAAATCTGCTGAAAAAGCCTGTGGAAGTTTCACGGCGTTCGTACGATATTTGGCGACGCAAAAATGAGCGATTTCCCAGCTCGAGAGAATTCGGCGCGAGAGAAACGATGCCCCGTAACGCACATGAGAGCAATCCGGGCCAATTTCTCCCGTTTGATGGGGTCTATGTGTAAAAATTTTGACTTTTTTGAGTGCAGGTGCAAATCTGCTGGAAAAGCCTGTGGAAGTTTCACGGCGTTCGTACGATATTTGGCGACGCAAAAATGAGCGATTTCCAAGCTCGATGGAATTCGGAGCGAGAGAAACGATGCCCCGTAACGCACATGAGAGCAATCCGGGCCAATTTCTCCCGTTTGATGGGGTCTATGTGTAAAAATTTTGACTTTTTTGAGTGCACGTGCAAATCTGCTGAAAAAGCCTGTGGAAGTTTCACGGCGTTCGTACGATATTTGGCGACGCAAAAATGAGCGATTTCCCAGCTCGATGGAATTCGGCGCGAGAGAAACGATGCCCCGTAACGCACATGAGAGCAATCCCGGCCAATTTCTCCCGTTTGATGGGGTCTATGTGTACAAATTTTGACTTTTTTGAGTGCACGTGCAAATCTGCTGAAAAAGCCTGTGGAAGTTTCACGGCGTTCGTACGATATTTGGCGACGCAAAAATGAGCGATTTCCCAGCTCGATGGAATTCGGAGCGAGAGAAACGATGCCCCGTAACGCACATGAGAGCAATCCCGGCCAATTTCTCCCGTTTGATGGGGTCTATGTGTACAAATTTTGACTTTTTTGAGTGCACGTGCCAATCTGCTGGAAAAGCCTGTGGAAGTTTCACGGCGTTCGTACGATATTTGGCGACGCAAAAATGAGCGATTTCCCAGCTCGATGGAATTCGGCGCGACAGAAACGATGCCCCGTAACGCACATGAGAGCAATCCGGGCCAATTTCTCCCGTTTGATGGGGTCTATGTGTAAAAATTTTGACTTTTTTGAGTGCAGGTGCAAATCTGCTGGAAAAGCCTGTGGAAGTTTCACGGCGTTCGTACGATATTTGGCGACGCAAAAATGAGCGATTTCCCAGCTCGATGGAATTCGGCGCGAGAGAAACGATGCCCCGTAACGCACATGAGAGCAATCCCGGCCAATTTCTCCCGTTTGATGGGGTCTATGTGTAAAAATTTTGACTTTTTTGAGTGCACGTGCAAATCTGCTGAAAAAGCCTGTGGAAGTTTCACGGCGTTCGTACGATATTTGGCGACGCAAAAATGAGCGATTTCCCAGCTCGATGGAATTCGGAGCGAGAGAAACGATGCCCCGTAACGCACATGAGAGCAATCCCGGCCAATTTCTCCCGTTTGATGGGGTCTATGTGTACAAATTTTGACTTTTTTGAGTGCAGGTGCAAATCTGCTGAAAAAGCCTGTGGAAGTTTCACGGCGTTCGTACGATATTTGGCGACGCAAAAATGAGCGATTTCCCAGCTCGAGAGAATTCGGCGCGAGAGAAACGATGCCCCGTAACGCACATGAGAGCAATCCGGGCCAATTTCTCCCGTTTGATGGGGTCTATGTGTAAAAATTTTGACTTTTTTGAGTGCAGGTGCAAATCTGCTGGAAAAGCCTGTGGAAGTTTCACGGCGTTCGTACGATATTTGGCGACGCAAAAATGAGCGATTTCCCAGCTCGATGGAATTCGGAGCGAGAGAAACGATGCCCCGTAACGCACATGAGAGCAATCCGGGCCAATTTCTCCCGTTTGATGGGGTCTATGTGTACAAATTTTGACTTTTTTGAGTGCACGTGCCAATCTGCTGGAAAAGCCTGTGGAAGTTTCACGGCGTTCGTACGATATTTGGCGACGCAAAAATGAGCGATTTCCCAGCTCGATGGAATTCGGCGCGACAGAAACGATGCCCCGTAACGCACATGAGAGCAATCCGGGCCAATTTCTCCCGTTTGATGGGGTCTATGTGTAAAAATTTTGACTTTTTTGAGTGCAGGTGCAAATCTGCTGGAAAAGCCTGTGGAAGTTTCACGGCGTTCGTACGATATTTGGCGACGCAAAAATGAGCGATTTCCCAGCTCGATGGAATTCGGCGCGAGAGAAACGATGCCCCGTAACGCACATGAGAGCAATCCCGGCCAATTTCTCCCGTTTGATGGGGTCTATGTGTAAAAATTTTGACTTTTTTGAGTGCACGTGCAAATCTGCTGAAAAAGCCTGTGGAAGTTTCACGGCGTTCGTACGATATTTGGCGACGCAAAAATGAGCGATTTCCCAGCTCGATGGAATTCGGAGCGAGAGAAACGATGCCCCGTAACGCACATGAGAGCAATCCCGGCCAATTTCTCCCGTTTGATGGGGTCTATGTGTACAAATTTTGACTTTTTTGAGTGCAGGTGCAAATCTGCTGAAAAAGCCTGTGGAAGTTTCACGGCGTTCGTACGATATTTGGCGACGCAAAAATGAGCGATTTCCCAGCTCGAGAGAATTCGGCGCGAGAGAAACGATGCCCCGTAACGCACATGAGAGCAATCCGGGCCAATTTCTCCCGTTTGATGGGGTCTATGTGTAAAAATTTTGACTTTTTTGAGTGCAGGTGCAAATCTGCTGGAAAAGCCTGTGGAAGTTTCACGGCGTTCGTACGATATTTGGCGACGCAAAAATGAGCGATTTCCAAGCTCGATGGAATTCGGAGCGAGAGAAACGATGCCCCGTAACGCACATGAGAGCAATCCGGGCCAATTTCTCCCGTTTGATGGGGTCTATGTGTAAAAATTTTGACTTTTTTGAGTGCACGTGCAAATCTGCTGAAAAAGCCTGTGGAAGTTTCACGGCGTTCGTACGATATTTGGCGACGCAAAAATGAGCGATTTCCCAGCTCGATGGAATTCGGCGCGAGAGAAACGATGCCCCGTAACGCACATGAGAGCAATCCCGGCCAATTTCTCCTGTTTGATGGGGTCTATGTGTACAAATTTTGACTTTTTTGAGTGCACGTGCAAATCTGCTGAAAAAGCCTGTGGAAGTTTCACGGCGTTCGTACGATATTTGGCGACGCAAAAATGAGCGATTTCCCAGCTCGATGGAATTCGGAGCGAGAGAAACGATGCCCCGTAACGCACATGAGAGCAATCCCGGCCAATTTCTCCCGTTTGATGGGGTCTATGTGTACAAATTTTGACTTTTTTGAGTGCACGTGCCAATCTGCTGGAAAAGCCTGTGGAAGTTTCACGGCGTTCGTACGATATTTGGCGACGCAAAAATGAGCGATTTCCCAGCTCGATGGAATTCGGCGCGACAGAAACGATGCCCCGTAACGCACATGAGAGCAATCCGGGCCAATTTCTCCCGTTTGATGGGGTCTATGTGTAAAAATTTTGACTTTTTTGAGTGCAGGTGCAAATCTGCTGGAAAAGCCTGTGGAAGTTTCACGGCGTTCGTACGATATTTGGCGACGCAAAAATGAGCGATTTCCAAGCTCGATGGAATTCGGAGCGAGAGAAACGATGCCCCGTAACGCACATGAGAGCAATCCGGGCCAATTTCTCCCGTTTGATGGGGTCTATGTGTAAAAATTTTGACTTTTTTGAGTGCAGGTGCAAATCTGCTGAAAAAGCCTGTGGAAGTTTCACGGCGTTCGTACGATATTTGGCGACGCAAAAATGAGCGATTTCCCAGCTCGAGAGAATTCGGCGCGAGAGAAACGATGCCCCGTAACGCACATGAGAGCAATCCGGGCCAATTTCTCCCGTTTGATGGGGTCTATGTGTAAAAATTTTGACTTTTTTGAGTGCACGTGCAAATCTGCTGGAAAAGCCTGTGGAAGTTTCACGGCGTTCGTACGATATTTGGCGACGCAAAAATGAGCGATTTCCCAGCTCGATGGAATTCGGCGCGAGAGAAACGATGCCCCGTAACGCACATGAGAGCAATCCCGGCCAATTTCTCCCGTTTGATGGGGTCTATGTGTACAAATTTTGACTTTTTTGAGTGCACGTGCAAATCTGCTGAAAAAGCCTGTGGAAGTTTCACGGCGTTCGTACGATATTTGGCGACGCAAAAATGAGCGATTTCCCAGCTCGATGGAATTCGGAGCGAGAGAAACGATGCCCCGTAACGCACATGAGAGCAATCCCGGCCAATTTCTCCCGTTTGATGGGGTCTATGTGTACAAATTTTGACTTTTTTGAGTGCAGGTGCAAATCTGCTGAAAAAGCCTGTGGAAGTTTCACGGCGTTCGTACGATATTTGGCGACGCAAAAATGAGCGATTTCCCAGCTCGAGAGAATTCGGCGCGAGAGAAACGATGCCCCGTAACGCACATGAGAGCAATCCGGGCCAATTTCTCCCGTTTGATGGGGTCTATGTGTAAAAATTTTGACTTTTTTGAGTGCAGGTGCAAATCTGCTGGAAAAGCCTGTGGAAGTTTCACGGCGTTCGTACGATATTTGGCGACGCAAAAATGAGCGATTTCCAAGCTCGATGGAATTCGGAGCGAGAGAAACGATGCCCCGTAACGCACATGAGAGCAATCCCGGCCAATTTCTCCCGTTTGATGGGGTCTATGTGTAAAAATTTTGACTTTTTTGAGTGCACGTGCAAATCTGCTGAAAAAGCCTGTGGAAGTTTCACGGCGTTCGTACGATATTTGGCGACGCAAAAATGAGCGATTTCCCAGCTCGATGGAATTCGGAGCGAGAGAAACGATGCCCCGTAACGCACATGAGAGCAATCCCGGCCAATTTCTCCCGTTTGATGGGGTCTATGTGTACAAATTTTGACTTTTTTGAGTGCAGGTGCAAATCTGCTGAAAAAGCCTGTGGAAGTTTCACGGCGTTCGTACGATATTTGGCGACGCAAAAATGAGCGATTTCCCAGCTCGAGAGAATTCGGCGCGAGAGAAACGATGCCCCGTAACGCACATGAGAGCAATCCGGGCCAATTTCTCCCGTTTGATGGGGTCTATGTGTAAAAATTTTGACTTTTTTGAGTGCAGGTGCAAATCTGCTGGAAAAGCCTGTGGAAGTTTCACGGCGTTCGTACGATATTTGGCGACGCAAAAATGAGCGATTTCCAAGCTCGATGGAATTCGGAGCGAGAGAAACGATGCCCCGTAACGCACATGAGAGCAATCCGGGCCAATTTCTCCCGTTTGATGGGGTCTATGTGTAAAAATTTTGACTTTTTTGAGTGCACGTGCAAATCTGCTGAAAAAGCCTGTGGAAGTTTCACGGCGTTCGTACGATATTTGGCGACGCAAAAATGAGCGATTTCCCAGCTCGATGGAATTCGGCGCGAGAGAAACGATGCCCCGTAACGCACATGAGAGCAATCCCGGCCAATTTCTCCCGTTTGATGGGGTCTATGTGTACAAATTTTGACTTTTTTGAGTGCACGTGCAAATCTGCTGAAAAAGCCTGTGGAAGTTTCACGGCGTTCGTACGATATTTGGCGACGCAAAAATGAGCGATTTCCCAGCTCGATGGAATTCGGAGCGAGAGAAACGATGCCCCGTAACGCACATGAGAGCAATCCCGGCCAATTTCTCCCGTTTGATGGGGTCTATGTGTACAAATTTTGACTTTTTTGAGTGCACGTGCCAATCTGCTGGAAAAGCCTGTGGAAGTTTCACGGCGTTCGTACGATATTTGGCGACGCAAAAATGAGCGATTTCCCAGCTCGATGGAATTCGGCGCGACAGAAACGATGCCCCGTAACACACATGAGAGCAATCCGGGCCAATTTCTCCCGTTTGATGGGGTCTATGTGTAAAAATTTTGACTTTTTTGAGTGCAGGTGCAAATCTGCTGGAAAAGCCTGTGGAAGTTTCACGGCGTTCGTACGATATTTGGCGACGCAAAAATGAGCGATTTCCCAGCTCGATGGAATTCGGCGCGAGAGAAACGATGCCCCGTAACGCACATGAGAGCAATCCCGGCCAATTTCTCCCGTTTGATGGGGTCTATGTGTAAAAATTTTGACTTTTTTGAGTGCACGTGCAAATCTGCTGAAAAAGCCTGTGGAAGTTTCACGGCGTTCGTACGATATTTGGCGACGCAAAAATGAGCGATTTCCCAGCTCGATGGAATTCGGAGCGAGAGAAACGATGCCCCGTAACGCACATGAGAGCAATCCCGGCCAATTTCTCCCGTTTGATGGGGTCTATGTGTACAAATTTTGACTTTTTTGAGTGCAGGTGCAAATCTGCTGAAAAAGCCTGTGGAAGTTTCACGGCGTTCGTACGATATTTGGCGACGCAAAAATGAGCGATTTCCCAGCTCGAGAGAATTCGGCGCGAGAGAAACGATGCCCCGTAACGCACATGAGAGCAATCCGGGCCAATTTCTCCCGTTTGATGGGGTCTATGTGTAAAAATTTTGACTTTTTTGAGTGCAGGTGCAAATCTGCTGGAAAAGCCTGTGGAAGTTTCACGGCGTTCGTACGATATTTGGCGACGCAAAAATGAGCGATTTCCAAGCTCGATGGAATTCGGAGCGAGAGAAACGATGCCCCGTAACGCACATGAGAGCAATCCGGGCCAATTTCTCCCGTTTGATGGGGTCTATGTGTACAAATTTTGACTTTTTTGAGTGCACGTGCCAATCTGCTGGAAAAGCCTGTGGAAGTTTCACGGCGTTCGTACGATATTTGGCGACGCAAAAATGAGCGATTTCCCAGCTCGATGGAATTCGGCGCGACAGAAACGATGCCCCGTAACGCACATGAGAGCAATCCGGGCCAATTTCTCCCGTTTGATGGGGTCTATGTGTAAAAATTTTGACTTTTTTGAGTGCAGGTGCAAATCTGCTGGAAAAGCCTGTGGAAGTTTCACGGCGTTCGTACGATATTTGGCGACGCAAAAATGAGCGATTTCCCAGCTCGATGGAATTCGGCGCGAGAGAAACGATGCCCCGTAACGCACATGAGAGCAATCCCGGCCAATTTCTCCCGTTTGATGGGGTCTATGTGTAAAAATTTTGACTTTTTTGAGTGCACGTGCAAATCTGCTGAAAAAGCCTGTGGAAGTTTCACGGCGTTCGTACGATATTTGGCGACGCAAAAATGAGCGATTTCCCAGCTCGATGGAATTCGGAGCGAGAGAAACGATGCCCCGTAACGCACATGAGAGCAATCCCGGCCAATTTCTCCCGTTTGATGGGGTCTATGTGTACAAATTTTGACTTTTTTGAGTGCAGGTGCAAATCTGCTGAAAAAGCCTGTGGAAGTTTCACGGCGTTCGTACGATATTTGGCGACGCAAAAATGAGCGATTTCCCAGCTCGAGAGAATTCGGCGCGAGAGAAACGATGCCCCGTAACGCACATGAGAGCAATCCGGGCCAATTTCTCCCGTTTGATGGGGTCTATGTGTAAAAATTTTGACTTTTTTGAGTGCAGGTGCAAATCTGCTGGAAAAGCCTGTGGAAGTTTCACGGCGTTCGTACGATATTTGGCGACGCAAAAATGAGCGATTTCCAAGCTCGATGGAATTCGGAGCGAGAGAAACGATGCCCCGTAACGCACATGAGAGCAATCCGGGCCAATTTCTCCCGTTTGATGGGGTCTATGTGTAAAAATTTTGACTTTTTTGAGTGCACGTGCAAATCTGCTGAAAAAGCCTGTGGAAGTTTCACGGCGTTCGTACGATATTTGGCGACGCAAAAATGAGCGATTTCCCAGCTCGATGGAATTCGGCGCGAGAGAAACGATGCCCCGTAACGCACATGAGAGCAATCCCGGCCAATTTCTCCCGTTTGATGGGGTCTATGTGTACAAATTTTGACTTTTTTGAGTGCACGTGCAAATCTGCTGAAAAAGCCTGTGGAAGTTTCACGGCGTTCGTACGATATTTGGCGACGCAAAAATGAGCGATTTCCCAGCTCGATGGAATTCGGAGCGAGAGAAACGATGCCCCGTAACGCACATGAGAGCAATCCCGGCCAATTTCTCCCGTTTGATGGGGTCTATGTGTACAAATTTTGACTTTTTTGAGTGCACGTGCCAATCTGCTGGAAAAGCCTGTGGAAGTTTCACGGCGTTCGTACGATATTTGGCGACGCAAAAATGAGCGATTTCCCAGCTCGATGGAATTCGGCGCGACAGAAACGATGCCCCGTAACGCACATGAGAGCAATCCGGGCCAATTTCTCCCGTTTGATGGGGTCTATGTGTAAAAATTTTGACTTTTTTGAGTGCAGGTGCAAATCTGCTGGAAAAGCCTGTGGAAGTTTCACGGCGTTCGTACGATATTTGGCGACGCAAAAATGAGCGATTTCCAAGCTCGATGGAATTCGGAGCGAGAGAAACGATGCCCCGTAACGCACATGAGAGCAATCCGGGCCAATTTCTCCCGTTTGATGGGGTCTATGTGTAAAAATTTTGACTTTTTTGAGTGCAGGTGCAAATCTGCTGAAAAAGCCTGTGGAAGTTTCACGGCGTTCGTACGATATTTGGCGACGCAAAAATGAGCGATTTCCCAGCTCGAGAGAATTCGGCGCGAGAGAAACGATGCCCCGTAACGCACATGAGAGCAATCCGGGCCAATTTCTCCCGTTTGATGGGGTCTATGTGTAAAAATTTTGACTTTTTTGAGTGCACGTGCAAATCTGCTGGAAAAGCCTGTGGAAGTTTCACGGCGTTCGTACGATATTTGGCGACGCAAAAATGAGCGATTTCCCAGCTCGATGGAATTCGGCGCGAGAGAAACGATGCCCCGTAACGCACATGAGAGCAATCCCGGCCAATTTCTCCCGTTTGATGGGGTCTATGTGTACAAATTTTGACTTTTTTGAGTGCACGTGCAAATCTGCTGAAAAAGCCTGTGGAAGTTTCACGGCGTTCGTACGATATTTGGCGACGCAAAAATGAGCGATTTCCCAGCTCGATGGAATTCGGAGCGAGAGAAACGATGCCCCGTAACGCACATGAGAGCAATCCCGGCCAATTTCTCCCGTTTGATGGGGTCTATGTGTACAAATTTTGACTTTTTTGAGTGCAGGTGCAAATCTGCTGAAAAAGCCTGTGGAAGTTTCACGGCGTTCGTACGATATTTGGCGACGCAAAAATGAGCGATTTCCCAGCTCGAGAGAATTCGGCGCGAGAGAAACGATGCCCCGTAACGCACATGAGAGCAATCCGGGCCAATTTCTCCCGTTTGATGGGGTCTATGTGTAAAAATTTTGACTTTTTTGAGTGCAGGTGCAAATCTGCTGGAAAAGCCTGTGGAAGTTTCACGGCGTTCGTACGATATTTGGCGACGCAAAAATGAGCGATTTCCAAGCTCGATGGAATTCGGAGCGAGAGAAACGATGCCCCGTAACGCACATGAGAGCAATCCGGGCCAATTTCTCCCGTTTGATGGGGTCTATGTGTAAAAATTTTGACTTTTTTGAGTGCAGGTGCAAATCTGCTGGAAAAGCCTGTGGAAGTTTCACGGCGTTCGTACGATATTTGGCGACGCAAAAATGAGCGATTTCCCAGCTCGATGGAATTCGGCGCGAGAGAAACGATGCCCCGTAACGCACATGAGAGCAATCCCGGCCAATTTCTCCCGTTTGATGGGGTCTATGTGTAAAAATTTTGACTTTTTTGAGTGCACGTGCAAATCTGCTGAAAAAGCCTGTGGAAGTTTCACGGCGTTCGTACGATATTTGGCGACGCAAAAATGAGCGATTTCCCAGCTCGATGGAATTCGGAGCGAGAGAAACGATGCCCCGTAACGCACATGAGAGCAATCCCGGCCAATTTCTCCCGTTTGATGGGGTCTATGTGTACAAATTTTGACTTTTTTGAGTGCACGTGCAAATCTGCTGAAAAAGCCTGTGGAAGTTTCACGGCGTTCGTACGATATTTGGCGACGCAAAAATGAGCGATTTCCCAGCTCGAGAGAATTCGGCGCGAGAGAAACGATGCCCCGTAACGCACATGAGAGCAATCCGGGCCAATTTCTCCCGTTTGATGGGGTCTATGTGTAAAAATTTTGACTTTTTTGAGTGCACGTGCAAATCTGCTGAAAAAGCCTGTGGAAGTTTCACGGCGTTCGTACGATATTTGGCGACGCAAAAATGAGCGATTTCCCAGCTCGATGGAATTCGGCGCGAGAGAAACGATGCCCCGTAACGCACATGAGAGCAATCCGGGCCAATTTCTCCCGTTTGATGGGGTCTATGTGTAAAAATTTTGACTTTTTTGAGTGCAGGTGCAAATCTGCTGAAAAAGCCTGTGGAAGTTTCACGGCGTTCGTACGATATTTGGCGACGCAAAAATGAGCGATTTCCCAGCTCGAGAGAATTCGGCGCGAGAGAAACGATGCCCCGTAACGCACATGAGAGCAATCCGGGCCAATTTCTCCCGTTTGATGGGGTCTATGTGTAAAAATTTGACTTTTTTGAGTGCACGGTGCAAATCTGCTGGAAAAGCCTGTGGAAGTTTCACGGCGTTCGTACGATATTTGGCGACGCAAAAATGAGCGATTTCCCAGGCTCGATGGAATTCGGCGCGAGAGAAACGATGCCCCGTAACGCACATGAGAGCAATCCGGGCCAATTTCTCCCGTTTGATGGGGTCTATGTGTACAAATTTTGACTTTTTTGAGTGCACGTGCAAATCTGCTGAAAAAGCCTGTGGAAGTTTCACGGCGTTCGTACGATATTTGGCGACGCAAAAATGAGCGATTTCCCAAGCTCGATGGAATTCGGAGCGAGAGAAACGATGCCCCGTAACGCACATGAGAGCAATCCGGGCCAATTTCTCCCGTTTGATGGGGTCTATGTGTACAAATTTTGACTTTTTTGAGTGCACGTGCCAAATCTGCTGGAAAAAGCCTGTGGAAGTTTCACGGCGTTCGTACGATATTTGGCGACGCAAAAATGAGCGATTTCCCAGCTCGATGAATTCGGCGCGACAGAAACGATGCCCCGTAACGCACATGAGAGCAATCCGGGCCAATTTCTCCCGTTTGATGGGGTCTATGTGTAAAAATTTTGACTTTTTTGAGTGCACGGTGCAAATCTGCTGGAAAAGCCTGTGGAAGTTTCACGGCGTTCGTACGATATTTGGCGACGCAAAAATCGAGCGATTTCCCAGCTCGATGGAATTCGGCGCGAGAGAAACGATGCCCCGTAACGCACATGAGAGCAATCCGGCCAATTTCTCCCGTTTGATGGGGTCTATGTGTAAAAATTTTGACTTTTTGGAGTGCACGGTGCAAATCTGCTGAAAAAGCCTGTGGAAGTTTCACGGCGTTCGTACGATATTTGGCGACGCAAAAATGAGCGATTTCCCAGCTCGATGGAATTCGGCGCGAGAGAAACGATGCCCCGTAACGCACATGAGAGCAATCCCGGGCCAATTTCTCCCGTTTGATGGGGTCTATGTGTAAAAATTTTGACTTTTTTGAGTGCACGTGCAAATCTGCTGAAAAGCCTGTGGAAGTTTCACGGCGTTCGTACGATATTTGGCGACGCAAAAATGAGCGATTTCCCAGCTCGATGGAATTCGGCGCGAGAGAAACGATGCCCCGTAACGCACATGAGAGCAATCCCGGCCAATTTCTCCCGTTTGATGGGGTCTATGTGTAAAAATTTTGACTTTTTTGAGTGCACGTGCAAATCTGCTGAAAAAGCCTGTGGAAGTTTTCACGGCGTTCGTACGATATTTGGCGACGCAAAAATGAGCGATTTCCCAGCTCGATGGAATTCGGCGCGAGAGAAACGATGCCCCGTAACGCACATGAGAGCAATCCGGGCCAATTTCTCCCGTTTGATGGGGTCTATGTGTAAAAATTTTGACTTTTTTGAGTGCACGTGCAAATCTGCTGAAAAAGCCTGTGGAAGTTTCACGGCGTTCGTACGATATTTGGCGACGCAAAAATGAGCGATTTCCCAGCTCGAGAGAATTCGGCGCGAGAGAAACGATGCCCCGTAACGCACATGAGAGCAATCCGGGCCAATTTCTCCGTTTGATGGGGTCTATGTGTAAAAATTTTGACTTTTTTGAGTGCAGGTGCAAATCTGCTGAAAAAGCCTGTGGAAGTTTCACGGCGTTCGTACGATATTTGGCGACGCAAAAATGAGCGATTTCCCAGCTCGATGGAATTCGGAGCGAGAGAAACGATGCCCCGTAACGCACATGAGAGCAATCCCGGGCCAATTTCTCCCGTTTGATGGGGTCTATGTGTACAAAATTTTGACTTTTTTGAGTGCACGTGCAAATCTGCTGGAAAAGCCTGTGGAAGTTTCACGGCGTTCGTACGATATTTGGCGACGCAAAAATGAGCGATTTCCCAGCTCGATGGAATTCGGCGCGAGAGAAACGATGCCCCGTAACGCACATGAGAGCAATCCGGCCAATTTCTCCCGTTTGATGGGGTCTATGTGTAAAAATTTTGACTTTTTTGAGTGCACGTGCAAATCTGCTGGAAAAGCCTGTGGAAGTTTCACGGCGTTCGTACGATATTTGGCGACGCAAAAATGAGCGATTTCCCAGCTCGATGGAATTCGGAGCGAGAGAAACGATGCCCCGTAACGCACATGAGAGCAATCCGGCCAATTTCTCCGTTTGATGGGGTCTATGTGTAAAAATTTTGACTTTTTTGAGTGCACGTGCAAATCTGCTGGAAAAGCCTGTGGAAGTTTCACGGCGTTCGTACGATATTTGGCGACGCAAAAATGAGCGATTTCCCAGCTCGATGGAATTCGGCGCGACGAGAAACGATGCCCCGTAACGCACATGAGAGCAATCCGGGCCAATTTCTCCCGTTTGATGGGGTCTATGTGTAAAAATTTTGACTTTTTTGAGTGCACGTGCAAATCTGCTGAAAAAGCCTGTGGAAGTTTCACGGCGTTCGTACGATATTTGGCGACGCAAAAATGAGCGATTTCCCAGCTCGAGGAGAATTCGGCGCGAGAGAAACGATGCCCCGTAACGCACATGAGAGCAATCCCGGGCCAATTTCTCCCGTTTGATGGGGTCTATGTGTACAAATTTTGACTTTTTTGAGTGCACGTGCAAATCTGCTGAAAAAGCCTGTGGAAGTTTCACGGCGTTCGTACGATATTTGGCGACGCAAAAATGAGCGATTTCCCAGCTCGATGGAATTCGGAGCGAGAGAAACGATGCCCCGTAACGCACATGAGAGCAATCCCGGGCCAATTTCTCCCGTTTGATGGGGTCTATGTGTACAAATTTTGACTTTTTTGAGTGCACGTGCAAATCTGCTGAAAAAGCCTGTGGAAGTTTCACGGCGTTCGTACGATATTTGGCGACGCAAAAATGAGCGATTTCCCAGCTCGATGAGAATTCGGAGCGAGAGAAACGATGCCCCGTAACGCACATGAGAGCAATCCCGGCCAATTTCTCCCGTTTGATGGGGTCTATGTGTACAAATTTTGACTTTTTTGAGTGCACGTGCCAATCTGCTGAAAAGCCTGTGGAAGTTTCACGGCGTTCGTACGATATTTGGCGACGCAAAAATGAGCGATTTCCAGCTCGATGGAATTCGGCGCGACAGAAACGATGCCCCGTAACGCACATGAGAGCAATCCGGGCCAATTTCTCCCGTTTGATGGGGTCTATGTGTAAAAATTTTGACTTTTTTGAGTGCAGGTGCAAATCTGCTGGAAAAGCCTGTGGAAGTTTCACGGCGTTCGTACGATATTTGGCGACGCAAAAATGAGCGATTTCCAAGCTCGATGGAATTCGGAGCGAGAGAAACGATGCCCCGTAACGCACATGAGAGCAATCCCGGGCCAATTTCTCCGTTTGATGGGGTCTATGTGTACAAATTTTGACTTTTTTGAGTGCAGGTGCAAATCTGCTGAAAAGCCTGTGGAAGTTTCACGGCGTTCGTACGATATTTGGCGACGCAAAAATGAGCGATTTCCCAGCTCGAGAGAATTCGGCGCGAGAGAAACGATGCCCCGTAACGCACATGAGAGCAATCCGGGCCAATTTCTCCCGTTTGATGGGGTCTATGTGTAAAAATTTTGACTTTTTTGAGTGCAGGTGCAAATCTGCTGGAAAAGCCTGTGGAAGTTTCACGGCGTTCGTACGATATTTGGCGACGCAAAAATGAGCGATTTCCAAGCTCGATGGAATTCGGAGCGAGAGAAACGATGCCCCGTAACGCACATGAGAGCAATCCCGGGCCAATTTCTCCCCGTTTGATGGGGTCTATGTGTACAAATTTTGACTTTTTTGAGTGCAGGTGCAAATCTGCTGAAAAAGCCTGTGGAAAGTTTCACGGCGTTCGTACGATATTTGGCGACGCAAAAATGAGCGATTTCCCAGCTCGATGGAATTCGGCGCGACAGAAACGATGCCCCGTAACGCACATGAGAGCAATCCGGGCCAATTTCTCCCGTTTGATGGGGTCTATGTGTAAAAATTTTGACTTTTTGAGTGCAGGTGCAAATCTGCTGGAAAAGCCTGTGGAAGTTTCACGGCGTTCGTACGATATTTGGCGACGCAAAAATGAGCGATTTCCAAGCTCGATGGAATTCGGAGCGAGAGAAACGATGCCCCGTAACGCACATGAGAGCAATCCCGGCCAATTTCTCCCGTTGATGGGGTCTATGTGTAAAAATTTTGACTTTTTTGAGTGCAGGTGCAAATCTGCTGAAAAAGCCTGTGGAAGTTTCACGGCGTTCGTACGATATTTGCGACGCAAAAATGAGCGATTTCCCAGCTCGAGAGAATTCGGCGCGAGAGAAACGATGCCCCGTAACGCACATGAGAGCAATCCGGGCCAATTTCTCCGTTTGATGGGGTCTATGTGTAAAAATTTTGACTTTTTTGAGTGCACGGTGCAAATCTGCTGGAAAAAGCCTGTGGAAGTTTCACGGCGTTCGTACGATATTTGGCGACGCAAAAATGAGCGATTTCCAGCTCGATGGAATTCGGCGCGAGAGAAACGATGCCCCGTAACGCACATGAGAGCAATCCGGGCCAATTTCTCCCGTTTGATGGGGTCTATGTGTAAAAATTTTGACTTTTTGAGTGCAGCGTGCAAATCTGCTGAAAAGCCTGTGGAAGTTTCACGCGTTCGTACGATATTTGGCGACGCAAAAATGAGCGATTTCCCAGCTCGAGGAATTCGGCGCGAGAGAAACGATGCCCCGTAACGCACATGAGAGCAATCCGGGCCAATTTCTCCCGTTTGATGGGGTCTATGTGTAAAAATTTTGACTTTTTTGAGTGCACGTGCAAATCTGCTGAAAAGCCTGTGGAAGTTTCACGGCGTTGTACGATATTTGGCGACGCAAAAATGAGCGATTTCCCAGCTCGATGGAATTCGGAGCGAGAGAAACGATGCCCCGTAACGCACATGAGAGCAATCCGGGCCAATTTCTCCCGTTTGATGGGGTCTATGTGTAAAAATTTTGACTTTTTTGAGTGCACGTGCAAATCTGCTGAAAAAGCCTGTGGAAGTTTCACGGCGTTCGTACGATATTTGGCGACGCAAAAATGAGCGATTTCCCAGCTCGATGGAATCGGAGCGAGAGAAACGATGCCCCGTAACGCACATGAGAGCAATCCGGGCCAATTTCTCCCGTTTGATGGGGTCTATGTGTAAAAATTTTGACTTTTTTGAGTGCAAGGTGCAAATCTGCTGGAAAAAGCCTGTAAAAGTTTCACGGCGTTCGTACGATATTTGGCGACGCAAAAATGAGCGATTTCCAAGCTCGATGGAATTCGGACGCGAGAGAAACGATGCCCCGTAACGCACATGAGAGCAATCCGGGCCAATTTCTCCCGTTTGATGGGGTCTATGTGTACAAATTTTGACTTTTTTGAGTGCACGTGCAAATCTGCTGAAAAAAGCCTGTGGAAGTTTCACGGCGTTCGTACGATATTTGGCGACGCAAAATGAGCGATTTCCCAGCTCGATGGAATTCGGCGCAGAGAGAAACGATGCCCCGTAACGCACATGAGAGGCAATCCCGGCCAATTTCTCCCGTTTGATGGGGTCTATGTGTACAAATTTTTGACTTTTTTGAGTGC
>NW_027621001.1:17500-50000 GCF_964198595.1 Lampetra fluviatilis
GCTCTCAATATTGAGTAACAAAGTTCCTAAGAATCATCAAAGTCCCGACTACATCTGAGGTTCCTGGAACTTGGCAGTGACGTGGAACTGGGCTCCAGGTATTGACTCACAGGATCCTGGAACTTGGGAGTGTTGGGGAACTGGGTTCCAGGTCTTGACTCTCAATATTGAGTAACAAAGTTCCTAAGAATCATCAAAATCCCCGCTACACCTCAGGTTCCTGGATCTGGGGAGTGACTTGGAACTGCCCTAGGTGGGGGTTCCGAATCGTCGCCAGTTCACCCGCGGATTTCCCCGCCCCGTCTCCTCCTCCTCCCGGGATCCGCCGAGGAGTTCAGATGAAGAGCGTCCGATGCTCCACCATTGTCCTGGCGGCGGGCTGCGTGATGGCGCTGGCAGGAGGCGTCTTCATCTGGGCTTTCGATGAGATCTTGAGGAGTCAGGTGGTGAAGGTGAGATGTGGTGGTGGTGGTGGTGGGGGTGGTGGAGGTGGTGGTGGAGGTGGTGATGGTGGTGGAGGTGGTGGTGGTGGTGGTGATGGCGCTGGCAGGAGGCGTCTTCATCTGGGCTTTCGATGAGATCTTGAGGAGTCAGGTGGTGAAGGTGAGATGTGGTGGTGGTGGTGGTGGGGGTGGTGGTGGTGGTGATGGTGGGGGTGGTGGTGATGGTGGTGGTGAAGGTGGTGGTGGTGGTGGTGATGGTGATGGCAGGAGGCGTCTTCATCTGGGCTTTCGATGAGATCTTGAGGAGTCAGGTGGTGAAGGTGAGATGTGGTGGTGGTGGGTGGTGGTGGTGGTGGAGGTGGTGGTGGAGGTGGTGATGGTGGTGGAGGTGGTGGTGGTGGTGGTGATGGCGCTGGCAGGAGGCGTCTTCATCTGGGCTTTCGATGAGATCTTGAGGAGTCAGGTGGTGAAGGTGAGATGTGGTGGTGGTGGTGGTGGGGGTGGTGGTGGTGGTGATGGTGGGGGTGGTGGTGATGGTGGTGGTGAAGGTGGTGGTGGTGGTGGTGATGGTGATGGCAGGAGGCGTCTTCATCTGGGCTTTCGATGAGATCTTGAGGAGTCAGGTGGTGAAGGTGAGATGTGGTGGTGGTGGTGGTGGTGGTGGGGGTGGTGGTGGTGGTGGTGGTGGTGGTGAAGGTGGTGGTGGTGGTGGTGGTGGTGATGGCGCTGGCAGGAGGCGTCTTCATCTGGGCTTTCGATGAGATCTTGAGGAGTCAGGTGGTGAAGGTGAGATGTAGTGGTGGTGGTGGTGGGGGTGGTGATGGTGATGGTGGGGGTGGTGATGGTGGTGGAGGTGGTGGTGGTGATGGTGATGGTGAGATGTGGTGGTGGTGGTGGTGGTGGTGGAGGTGGTGGTGGTGGTGGTGGTGGTGGTGATGGTGAGATGTGGTGGTGGTGGTGGTGGTGGTGGGTGGTGGGGGTGGTGATGGTGGAGGTGGAGGTGATGGTGGTGGTGGTGGTGGTGGGGGTGGTGGTGGTGGTGGTGGTGGGGGTGGTGATGGTGGAGGTGGAGGTGATGGTGGTGGTGGTGGTGGTGGTGGTGGGGGTGGTGGTGGTGGTGGTGGTGGTGGGGGTGGTAATGGTGGTGGTGGTGGGGGTGGTGATGGTGGTGGTGGGGGTGGTGATGGTGGTGGTGGTGGGGGTGGTGGTGGTGGTGGTGGTGGGGGTGGTGATGGTGGAGGTGATGGTGGTGGTGGTGGTGGTGATGGTGGTGGTGTGTGTGGTGATGGTGGTGGTGGTGTGTGTGGTGATGGTGGTGATGGTGGTGATGATGGTGGTGGTGTTGGTGATGATGGTGGTGATGGTGGTGGTGGTGGTGGTGGTGGTGTGTGGTGATGGTGATGATGGTGGTGGTGTTGGTTATGGTGATGATGGTGGTGGTGATGTCTCTACCCAGCGTCTGTTCTCTAAACCACGTGTCCGTCTCTCTGTCTCATCACGACCATCATCACCACTACCATCATCACCATCACCACCACCACCATCACCACCACCACCATCACCACCCCCACCACCACCATCACCACCACCACCACCACCACCATTACCACCACCACCACCATCACCACCACCACCACCACCATCACCACCACCACCACCATCACCACCACCACCACCACCACCATCACCACCACCACCATCACCACCATCACCACCACCATCACCACCATCACCACCACCACCACCATCACCACCATCACCACCACCACCACCATCACCATCACCACCACCATCACCACCATTACCACCACCACCACCATCACCACCACCACCATCACCACCCCCACCACCACCATCACCACCACCACCACCATTACCACCACCATCATCACCACCACCACCACCATCACCATCACCACCACCATCACCACCATCACCACCATCACCATCACCACCACCATCACCACCATCACCACCACCACCACCATCACCACCATCACCACCGTGGTCTGTCCACTGCTCGATGGAGATAAATGTGGTGGTGATGTTAGGAGGTGCCCGTGACTCATCGCCCACCGATCCTCCCCTAGGTCGACTCAGCCTCAAATAGGGGGGGGGAGGGGTGGTGGTGCTGGCCATTCACCCCGCACTTGCCCCTACAGCCCTGCTAGAGGCTACACGGGGGACCTTTGTCTGTGTGTGTGTGCAACTCGCTATTAACAGCACTTGCTGTTAATAGCTTTCTGACAGCTCCACTACCACAACCACCACCACAACCACCACAACCACAACCACCACCACCTCAACCACAACCACAACCACCACAACCACAACCACCACCACCTCAACCACCACCACCACCACCACCACCACCACCACAACCACAACCACCACCACAACCAACACCACAACCACCACAACCACCACACCCACCACAACCAACACCACAACCACCACCACAACCACCACCACAACCACCACAACCACTTACCACAACCACCACAACCACCACAACCAACACCACAACCACCACAACCACCACAACCAACACCACAACCACCACCACAACCACAACCAACACCTCAACCACCACCACAACCACCACAACCACCACCTCAACCACCACCACCACATCCACCACAATCACCACCACAACCACCACCACGACCACCACAACCACCACCACAATTACCACAACCACCACGACCACCACCACCACCACCACCACCACAACCACCACCTCAACCACCACCACCACATCACCACACACATCCACTCCACCACACAATCACCACCACCACAATCACCACCAAAACCACCACAATCACCACAACCACCACGACCACAATCATCACCACACCCACCACAACCACGACAACCACAACAACCACAAACACAACCACCACCACCTAACAGCCCTTGCCCCCAACAGCCTATCAAAGGCTACCCAGAGTGCTTTGGGTGCAAATTTCATCTACGCGGGCAACCAACCGCGATGACGTCACAATGGCCCTGCGATGACGTCACGGTCAACAATGTGGTGGTGGTGTTGGGTTGGCGTCGTTTGCAGGGCCGTTGCGCAATCCCCGGACCCCCGTTGCCTAGGCGATGGCTGACTACCTCGCCTGGTACGCAGGAGGTCGTGGTTTTAATAACGGACCTTGACAATGTTGACTACCTCGCCTGGTACGCAGGAGGTCGTGGGTTCGATCCCGACCCTGATGAGATGTTGACTACCTCGCCTGGTACGCAGGAGGTCGTGGGTTCGATCCCGACCCTGATGAGATGTTGACTACCTCGCCTGGTACGCAGGAGGTCGTGGGTTCGATCCCGACCCTGATGAGATGTTGACTACCTCGCCTGGTACACAGGAGGTCGTGGGTTCGATCCCGACCCTGATGAGATGTTGACTACCTCGCCTGGTACGCAGGAGGTCGTGGGTTCGATCCCGACCCTGTGAGATGTTGACTACCTCGCCTGGTACGCAGGAGGTCGTGGGTTCGATCCCGACCCTGACGAGATGTTGACTACCTCGCCTGGTCTGCAGGAGGTCGTGGGTTCGATCCCCGACCCTGATGAGATGTTGACCACCTCGCCTGGTCTACAGGAGGTCGTGGGTTTTAATAACGGACCTTGACAATGTTGACTACCTCGCCTGGTACACAGGAGGTCGTGGGTTCGATCCCGACCCTGATGAGATGTTGACTACCTCACCTGGTATGCAGGAGGTCGTGGGTTCGATCCCCGACCCTGATGAGATGTTGACTACCTCGCCTGGTCTACAGGAGGTCGTGGGTTCGATCCCGACCCTGATGAGATGTGGACTACCTCGCCTGGTACGCAGGAGGTCGTGGGTTCGATCCCGACCCTGATGAGATGTGGACTACCTCGCCTGGTACACAGGAGGTCGTGGGTTCGATCCCGACCCTGATGAGATGTTGACTACCTCGCCTGGTACACAGGAGGTCGTGGGTTCGATCCCGACCCTGATGAGATGTTGACTACCTCGCCTGGTACGCAGGAGGTCGTGGGTTCGATCCCGACCCTGATGAGATGTGGACTACCTCGCCTGGTACACAGGAGGTCGTGGGTTCGATCCCGACCCTGATGAGATGTTGACTACCTCGCCTGGTACACAGGAGGTCGTGGGTTCGATCCCGACCCTGATGAGATGTGGACTACCTCGTCTGGTACGCAGGAGGTCGTGGGTTCGATCCCCGACCCTGTGAGATGTTGACTACCTCGCCTGGTCTACAGGAGGTCGTGGGTTTTAATAACGGACCTTGACAATGTTGACTACCTCGCCTGGTACACAGGAGGTCGTGGGTTCGATCCCGACCCTGATGAGATGTTGACTACCTCGCCTGGTACGCAGGAGGTCGTGGGTTCGATCCCGACCCTGATGAGATGTTGACTACCTCGCCTGGTATGCAGGAGGTCGTGGGTTCGATCCCCGACCCTGATGAGATGTTGACTACCGCGCCTGGTACGCAGGAGGTCGTGGGTTCGATCCCGACCCTGATGAGATGTTGACTACCTCGCCTGGTACGCAGGAGGTCGTGGGTTCGATCCCGACCCTGATGAGATGTTGACTACCTCGCCTGGTACGCAGGAGGTCGTGGGTTCGATCCCGACCCTGATGAGATGTTGACTACCTCGCCTGGTACGCAGGAGGTCGTGGGTTCGATCCCGCACCCTGTGAGATGTTGACTACCTCGCCTGGTCTACAAGAGGTCGTGGGTTCGATCCCGGAACCTGGCGATGTTGACTACCTCGCCTGGTATGCAGAATGTTTGGGATCTGGGATGGAACCCACGACCTCCTGTGTACCAGGCGAGGTAGTCAACATCTCCTGTGTGTGGGATTAAACCCACGACCTCCTGTGTACCAGGCGAGGTAGTCAACATCTCCCGTGTGTGGGATTAAACCCACGACCTCCTGTGTACCAGGCGAGGTAGTCAACATCCCCTGTGTCTGGGATTAAACCCACGACCTCCTGTGTACCAGGCGAGGTAGTCAACATCTCCCGTGTCTGGGATGGAACTCACGACCTCCTGTGTACCAGGCGAGGTAGTCAACATCCCCTGTGTCTGGGATTAAACCCACGACCTCCTGTGTACCAGGCGAGGTAGTCAACATCTGCTGTGTCTGGGATGGAACTCACGACCTCCTGTGTACCAGGCGAGGTAGTCAACATCTCCCGTGTCTGGGATTAAACCCACGACCTCCTGTGTACCAGGCGAGGTAGTCAACATCTCCCGTGTCTGGGATTAAACCCACGACCTCCTGTGTACCAGGCGAGGTAGTCAACATCTCCCGTGTCTGGGATTAAACCCACGACCTCCTGTGTACCAGGCGAGGTAGTCAACATCTCCCGTGTCTGGGATTAAACCCACGACCTCCTGTGTACCAGGCGAGGTAGTCAACATCTCCCGTGTCTGGGATTAAACCCACGACCTCCTGTGTACCAGGCGAGGTAGTCAACATCTCCCGTGTCTGCTGGCTGGAGATGGTCGGTGTGGTAATCATGTGTGAAACTCGTTCCCTCCTCACCCCTCCCCCCGCTCACACCCACACACACCACCACACACACCACCACACACCACCACACACACCACACACACCACCCACACCACCACCCTCACTACCCACACCACCCACACCACCACCACCCACACCACCACCCACCCACACCACCCACACTACCCACACCACTCCACCCACACCACCACCCACCCACACCACCACCCACACCACCACCTACACCACCACCCACACCACCACCCAACCACCCACACACACCACCCACCCACACCACCACCTACACCACACACACCACCCACACCCACACCACCACCCACACCACCACCACCCACACCACCACCCAACCACCCCACCCACACCACCACCACCACCACCCACACCACCCACCCAAACACACCACCCACCCACACCACCCACCAACCCCACCACCCACACTACCACCCACCCACCCACACCACCACCACCACCCACACCACCACCACCACCACCCCCACCACCACCACCACTACCCACACACACCACCCACACACCACCACCCCCACCACCCCCACCACCACCACCACCACCACTACCCACACACACCACCCCCACCACCACCACACACACCACCCACACCACTCCACCCACACCACCACCCTCATTACCCACACCACCCACACTACCACCACCCCACCACCCACCCACACCACCACCCACCCACACCACCCACACTACCCACACCACCACCCACACCCACACCACCACACACACCACCACCCAACCACCTCACCACCACCACCACCACCACCACTACCCCACCCACACCACCCACCCCAACACCCACCCACACCACCCACCCCACCACCCACACCACCACCCAACCACCCCACCCACACCACCCCCACCACCACCACCCAACCACCCACACACACCACCCACCCCACCCACACCACTCCACCCACACCACCACCACCCACACCACCACCTACACCACCACCCAACCACCCACACCACCACCTACACCACCACCACCACCACCCCCCACCCCACCACCACTACCCACCCACACCACCACCCCCACCACCACCACCACTACCCACACACACCACCCCCACCCCACCACCCCCACCCCACCACCCCCCAGAACGTGCAACTCCGTGAGGGTGGCTTCACGTACGACATCTGGAAGGATGTCCCCGTCGAGTTCCACATGTCCGTCTACGTGTGGGACATCACCAACCCTCGGCAGGTCGTCAGGGGAGACAAACCGAAACTCGTGCAGAGAGGTCCCTTCGTCTACAGGTGGGTGGGTGGGGTGGGTGGGTGGTGAGTGGGGTGGGTGGGGTGGGGTGGGGGTGGGTGGTGGGGTGGGGTGGGGTGGGTGGGGTGGTGTGGGTGGGGTGGGTGGGGTAATGTGAGTTGGTGGTGGTGGGGTGGGTGGGTGGGTGAGTGGGTGGTGGGGTGGGGTGGGGTGGGTGGGGTGGGGTGGGTGGTGGGTGGGGTGGTGTGGGTGGGGTGGGTGGGGTAGTGTGAGTTGGTGGTGGTGGGGTGGGTGGGTGGGTGAGTGGGTGGTGGGGTGGGGTGGGGTGGGGTGGGTGGTGGGTGGGGTGGTGTGGGTGGGGTGGGTGGGTGGGGTAGTGTGAGTTGGTGGTGGTGGGGTGGGTGGGTGGTGAGAGTGGATGAGTGGGTGGGTCGGTGAGTAGATGAGTGGGTGGGTGGGGTGGGTGGTGGGGTGGGGTGGGGTGGGTGGGGTGGGGTGGGTGGGGTGGGGTAGTGTGAGTTGGTGGTGGTGGGGTGGGTGGGTGGTGAGAGTGGGTGGGTGGGTGAGTGGATGAGTGGGTGGGTCGGTGAGTAGATGAGTGGGTGGGTGGGGTGGGTGGTGGGGTGGGGTGGGGTGGGTGGGGTGGGGTGGGTGGGGTGGGGTAGTGTGAGTTGGTGGTGGTGGGGTGGGTGGGTGGTGAGAGTGGGTGGGTGGGTGAGTGGATGAGTGGGTGGGTCGGTGAGTGGGTGGGTGGGTGAGTGGTGGGGTGGGGTGGGTGGTGGGGTGGGGTGGGGTGGGTGGGGTGGTGTGGGTGGGGTGGGTGGGGTAGTGTGGGTGGGGTGGGTGGGGTAGTGTGAGTTGGTGGTGGTGGGGTGGGTGGGTGGTGAGAGTGGATGAGTGGGTGGGTCGGTGAGTGGATGAGTGGGTGGGTCGGTGAGTAGATGAGTGGGTGGGTGGGGTGGGTGGTGGGGTGGGGTGGGTGGGGTGGGGTGGGTGGTGGTGGGGTGGGTGGGTGGTGAGAGTGGGTGGGTCGGTGAGTGGATGAGTGGGTGGGTGGGTGAGTGGATGAGTGGGTGGGTTGGTGAGTGGGTGGGTGGGTGAGTGGGTGGTGGGGTGGGGTGGGGTGGTGTGGGTGGGGTGGGTGGGGTAGTGTGAGTTGGTGGTGGTGGGGTGGGTGGGTGGTGAGAGTGGGTGGGTCGGTGAGTGGGTGGGTGGGTGAGTGGGTGGTGGGGTGGGGTGGGGTGGGTGGGGTGGGGTGGGTGGTGGGTGGGGTGTTGTGGGTGGGGTGGGTGGGGTAGTGTGAGTTGGTGGTGGTGGGGTGGGTGGGTGGTGAGAGTGGGTGGGTGGGTGAGTGGATGAGTGGGTGGGTCGGTGAGTGGGTGGGTGGGTGAGTGGGTGGTGGGGTGGGGTGGGTGGTGGGGTGGGTGGGGTGGTGTGTGTGGGGTGTGTGGGGTGGGTGGGGTGGGTGGGGTAGTGTGGGTTGGTGGTGTTGTAGGTGTAGGTTGGTGGGTTGGGTGAGGTGGTGTCGGTGGGTGGGTGGGGTGGGGTGGGTGGGTGGTGGGGTGGGCGAGTTGGTGGTGGGGTGGGCGGGTTGGTGGTGGGGTTTGAGTGGTGGTGGGTGGTGTGTTGTGGCTGGGGGTGGGTGGTGGGTGAGGTGGTGTGGATGGGGGGGGTGGGGTGGAGTGGTAGTGGGGTCGAGTAGTGGTGGTGGTGAGTGAGTGAGTGGGCAAAACAACCCCCTACCTCCTCGTGGTGCCGGACGGCAACTCTGTGGTGGTCAGTGCCGTGGGGTGGGAGGGCCAATTCCGATTGGCCTCTCCCCCTCATGGCGTCTGTGGCCACCACAGCGGCCAAATGGGGGCTCTGGACGGGTGCGTGGGGCTGGTAACCCCTCCACCTTCAATGAATTACCACTAAACTACAAGTTTTTAAAAATGTATTAAGCTTGTGCCGGAGGCCCCGGGGGGACATGCGTCTGTGGCGTCTCCTGGCCAAACCCCAATTGGCGGAGCCAGGAGATTGAATCTTCACCCTCGGGGCTCCTCCAGAAACAACGAAAAGCCACTTCGTGTGGCCACGTGGAATGTCCGAACGCTCGCTGCGGAGGAGGAGAGGCTGCCACTCCTCTGTCGGGAGCTGGACCGGTACCGCCTGGACCTCTGCGGCATTCGGGAGGTCCGGTGGGACCGACTCCGACTCCTGCCACCATGAGGGGTGGACAGTGTTTTTTCTCGGGGCATAACAACAGTCTGGACCACTGGACGAGTTCCGCAGGATTGGAAGGATGGCGATCAACATCCCATTGTGTCTGTACCAGATACAAATCTGGTACAGATACAATGGGAGGCTGATCAGCCTCCTGCCAGCGGGCGTTCGACACTTCACGTGGCAGCCTCAAGGTGCACATGGCCTGGCACAAGCGTCGTGGTGACGTCACCGCCACTTAGTGGCGAATGGCGGTTGTTGTTGAGTCTCTGTGTGTGTGTGAGTCTGTGTGTGTGTCTGTGTGTGTGTGAGTCTCTGTGTGTGTGTGTGTCTCTGTGTGTGTGTCTCTGTGTGTGTGTGTCTGCGTGTGTGTGTCTCTGTGTGTGTGTGTCTCTCTGTGTGTGTGTGTCTGTGTGTGTGTGTCTGTGTGTGTGTGAGTCTCTGTGTGTGTGTGTGTCTCTGTGTGTGTGAGTGAGTCTCTGTGTGTGTGTGTGAGTCTCTGTGTGTGTGTCTCTGTGTGTGTGTCTCTCTGTGTGTGTGTGTCTCTGTGTGAGTGAGTCTCTGTGTGTGTGAGTGAGTATGTGTGTGTGTGTGAGTCTCTGTGTGTGAGTGTGAGTCTCTGTGTGTGAGTCTCTGTGTGTGTGTGTGTCTCTGTGTGTGTGTGTGTCTGTGTGTGTGTGTCTCTCTGTGTGTGTGTGTGTCTCTGTGTGTGTGTGTCTCTGTGTGAGTGAGTCTCTGTGTGTGTGAGTCTCTGTGTGTGTCTGTGTGTGTGTGTGTGTCTCTGTGTGTGTCTGTGTGTGTGTGTCTCTGTGTGTGTGTGAGTCTCTGTGTGTGTGTCTCTGTGTGAGTGAGTGAGTCTGTGTGTGTGTGTGTGTGAGTCTCTGTGTGTGTGAGTGAGTCTGTGTGTGTGTGTGTGTGAGTCTCTGTGTGTGAGTGTGAGTCTCTGTGTGTGAGTCTCTGTGTGTGAGTCTCTGTGTGTGTGTGTGTGTCTCTGTGTGTGTGTCTGTGTGTGTCTCTGTGTGTGTGTGAGTCTCTGTGTGTGTGTCTCTGTGTGTGTGAGTCTCTGTGTGTGTGAGTCTCTGTGTGTGTGTCTCTGTGTGTGTGTGTGAGTCTCTCTCTCTCTCTGTGTGTGTGTCTCTGTGTGTGTGTCTCTGTGTGTGTGTGAGTGTCTGTGTGTGAGTCTCTGTGTGTGAGTCTCTGTGTGTGTGTCTGTGTGTGTGTGTCTCTGTGTGTGTGTGAGTCTCTGTGTGTGTGTGTCTGTGTGTGTGTGTCTCTGTGTGTGTGTGAGTCTCTGGAGCGTGCCACTAAGAGGTGGGGCCTTACCATCAGCCCCACCAAAACTAAGCACCTGCCTGGGTATTTTGTACCATCGGGCACTCCGCCCCCACAACTCCCAATCGGTGATGGGGCAGTTGTGGAGAGAGTGGAGAGTTTCCCATACCTGGGCAGTGTGCTCATGACCGGCTCCAGTTTATCAGCAGAGGTCTCACTCCGAATCAGTCGAGCGGCAATATCTTTTCATCGGTTGCGTAACGCTGTGTGGAAGCTACCTGGTCTGTCGCTCTGCACGAAGCTTCAGGTCTTCTCGGCCACGGTCATTCCCTCCCTTCTCTATGCTTGCGAAACGTGGACCCCCCTAGTGGAGCATCTTCGCCGGTTGGAAACATTTAGGCTGGCCTGCCTACGATCCATCCTGGGTTTAACCAGGCTGGATTGTGTGAGGAGCTCACAAGTCCTTGAAAGATCTGGGCAAAGTCCCATCAGTGAGCTCCTCCGGCAGGCAAGGCTGCGTTGGCTGGGTCATGTAGCCCGCATGCCCAGCCACCGCATGCCTAAACAGCTTTTGTTCGGCCGGATCGAGGGGGCTAAACGGGCGCGGCACGGGCTAGAGAAGAGATGGAGTGATGTGGTACAGGAGGACGTGGAGCTGAGTGGACTTGCCGATGACTGGTACCAGCGGTGTCAAGATCGGCCTCAGTGGAGGAGGCTCGTGAAGGACGCTACTGGGCAGTTGGAGGCAGTCGCCCTCCAACAACAACGGAGGGCGGAGGAGCGACGCTCACAACAACGAGCGGAGCGCCGGGTGGCTAAAGCACAGCAAGTTGGCACAGTAGGGGGCACAGGTGGTGCATCAGCCAGTCATCTCGGTCATCTCGGTCAGTCGACCCGTGGCACCTGGGTCTGCCCCGTGACCTCCTGCCAGCGGGCGTTCGACACTTCACGTGGCCTCAAGGTGCACATGGCCTGGCACAAGCGTCGTGGTGACGTCACCGCCACTTAGTGGCGAATGGCGGTTGTTGTTGTTGTTGTGTGTCTGTGTGTGTGTGTGTCTCTGTGTGTGTGTGTCTGTGTGTGTGAGTCTCTGTGTGTGTGAGTCTCTGTGTGTGTGTGTCTCTGTGTGTGTGTGTCTGTGTGTGTGTGAGTCTCTGTGTGTGTGTGTGTCTCTGTGTGTGTGAGTGAGTCTCTGTGTGTGTGTGTCTGTGTGTGTGTGAGTTGTTGTTTTTGTTGTTGTGACCAGGGTGAGTGTCTGGTGTATTGTCGCTGATACAACATTGTGGTGTGGAAAGTGTGGGTGGAGTGGGTGGCATCATCATCATCATCAGCATCTCCCCTCCCCCCCCCCACTAACCCACCCCCCCACCAATTCCCACCCACTTCAGGGAATACCGCAAGAAGGCCAACATCACCTTCAACGAAAACGGAACCGTCAGTTACCGCGAATACCGTCACTACCGCTTCAGCCGCGAGCGGTCCGTTGCCTCGGACGACTTCGTGTTCACCACCATCAATGTCCCCGTGCTGGTACCCACCCACCCACCAAACACCCACCCACCCACCAAACACACCCACACACACACCAAACACACCCACACACACCAAACACACCCACACACCAAACACACCCACACGCCAAACACACCCACACACCAAACACACACCCACACACCAAACACACACCCACCCACCAAACACACACCCACACACCAAACCCACCCACACACCAAACACCCACCCACCCACCAAACACACCCACACACCAAACACACCCATACACCAAACACACCCACACACCAAACACCCACCCACCAAACACCCACCCACCCACCAAACACACCCACACACCAAACACACCCACACACCAAACACCCACCCACACACCAAACACCCACCCACACACCAAACACACACCCACACACCAAACACACACCCACCCACCAAACACCCACCCACCAAACACCCACCCACCAAACACCCACCCACCCACCAAACACCCACCCACCAAACACCCACCCACCCACCAAACACCCACCCACCCACCAAACACCCACCCACCAAACACCCACCCACCCACCAAACACCCACCCACCAAACACCCACCCACCCACCAAACACCCACCCACCCACCAAACATCCACCCACCCACCAAACACACCCACACACCAAACACACCCACACACCAAACACCAATCCATCCAACACTCCCACCCACACACACCACCCACCCACCACACCCACCACACCCACCCACCACACCCACCACACCCACCCACCCACCCACCACACCCACCCACACCCACCCACCACACCCACCCACACCCACCCACCACACCCACCCACCACACCCACCACACCCACCCACCACACCCACCCACCAAACACACCCACCCACCAAACACACCCACACACCAAACACCAATCCATTCACCACACCCACCCACCCACCCACCACACCCACCCACCCACACCCACCCACCCACACCCACCCACCCACCCACCACACCACACCCACCCACACCCACCCACCAAACACCCACCCACCCACCAAACACCCACCCACCCACCAAACACCCTCCCACCCACCAAACACCCACCCACCAAACACCCACCCACCAAACACACCCACACACCAAACACACCCACACACCAAACACCAATCCATCCACCACACCCACCCACCACACCCACCCACCAAACCCACACCCACACCCACCCACCACACCCACCCACCCACCCACCACACCCACCCACACCCACCCACACACACCCACCCACCACACCCACCACACCCACCCACCCACCCACCACACCCACCCACACCCACCCACCACACCCACCCACACCCACCCACCACACCCATACACCCACCCACCACACCCACCACACCCACCCACCCACCCACCACACCCACCCACACCCACCCACCACACCCACCCACACCCACCCACCCACCCACCACACCCACCCACACCCACCCACCACACCCACCCACCACACCCACCCACACCCACCCACCACACCCACCCACCACACCCATCCACCCACCACACACACACCCAGGTAGCCTCTAACAGACTGTAGGGGCAAGTGCTGTTAGCGAGTAGCACCTATGAAGGCTACCGGCACTGTGGCACACGAGGGGGGGGGTGGCTAGAACCACGCCCGGCCGCCTTTGTCTCCCCAGTGGCGATGTTTACTACACCACCACCGCTACACCAGGTACTCATTTGAGGCTGAGTCGAGCTAGGGGAGGCCCGGGACCGGTTCAAATAATCGTCGCCGGTGGTTTTGGCTGTGAGCGGGGAATCAAACCCAGGTCGCCGGGTTCGTAGCGGAGTGAAGTTGTGCCCGCTGCACTACCGCTAGCCACCCACCCACTCACAACACCCACCCACCCACACCCACCCACACACACACACCAACACCCACCCACAACAACACCCACACCAACACCCCACCCACCCCAAAGGGGAAACCCACGGCCGCCTCCACCCACCAGCGCCATACATCAACCCGGCCCTCGAATGGATTAATCGGTACCCACTGGGGTGGCGATTGCTACCGACGATTTTATTGAAGCTGTTGATGTCGCGATGGTGATTCTCTATGATAGCAACTGTTCCATGGTAGCTTCGGTACCAACCGGGGTGGCAATTGCTATCGACGATTTGATAAAAGACTTTGATATCTCGGTTGTAATTCTCTATGATAGCAACTGTTCCATGGTAGCTTCGGTACCAAACGGGGTGGCGATTGCTACCGACGATTTGATGGAAGCCGTTGATGTCGCGGTTGTGATTCTCTATGATAGCAACGCGTCCGTGGTAGCTTGATCTATGTGGTGGAGGGTGGGTGGAATATCCTTGAGCGTCAGTGCCCAAACGGTCGGTAATCGGTACCAGACGGGGTGGCGATTGCTATCAACGATTTTATAGAAGCCGTTGATGTCGCGGTTGTGATTCTCTATGATAGCGACGGGTCCGTAGTAGCTTCGGTACCAGACGGGGTGGCAATTGCTATCGACGATTTAATGGAAGCTGTTGATGTCGCGGTTGTGATGAACTATGATAACAACGGTTCAGTGGTAGCTTCGGTACCAGACGGGGTGGCGATTGCTACCGACGATTTGATAGAAGCCGTTGATGTTGCGGTTGTGATTCTCTATGATAGCAACGGGTCCGTAGTAGCTTGGTCTATGTGGTGGAGGGTGGGTGGAATGTCCTTGAGCGTCAGTACCCAAACGGTCGGTAATCGGTACCAGACGGGGTGGCGATTGCTATCAACGATTTGATAGAAGCCGTTGACGTCGCGGTTGTGATGAACTATGATAGCAACGGGTCCGTGGTAGCTTGGTTTGTGTGGTGGAGGGTGCAGGGTTGGTGTAATGTCCTTGAGCGTCAGCGCCCAAACGGTCGGTAATCGGTACCAGACGGGGTGGCGATTGCTATCAACGATTTTATGGAAGCTGTTGATGTCTAGACGAGGAAAATGTGAGCGATCAAGGGCTTCGTGGTAGTTTTGTTTATGGCGGTGTGTGGGTGCGGGGGGCGGTGGATGGTACCGTAGTCTCGGTTTGCCCTTGTGAGCCCCAAATAAATGGTACCCAAGGGGGGTGGCAGATGCTATCAATGATTTCGTGGAAGGGTTCGATGCCTCCATCGCGACTGCGTGCGCTAGCAAGGTCTACGTGGTAGCTTTGTTCAGGTGGGGTTGGAGGGGCCGAAATGAAGATCGTGATGTGTCTAGGCAGCAGGCGAGGGCAACCGGTACCAGCCGAGGTGGCAAAAGGCTACATCACGTGACCTCCTTTGCCAGTACCAAAATATACTAATAGGTTTCGATTTAAGGCTTTAATCGAAACCTATTAGTACATCTTCTTGGTTCTTTCGGTAAAGTCGTCGCGTAGAAGGGAAGTAATGAAATGATAAAAATAAAACATAATGAAATAATTCTCACCTAAAGGTTTGCCATGTTTAGCTATTAAGTAATAAAATAATAAAAATTAAACGTAAAATAATTCTCACAAAGGTTTGCAAACCTTTTAGTTAAACATGGCAAGCCTTTAAGTGAGAATTATTTTATTATGTTTTATTTTTATTATTTTATTACTTCCCTTCTACGTGACTTTACCGAAAGAACCAAGAAGCGATACTAATAGGGGTTTTCCCCTTTTTGTCTGTCAACAAAACTGACACCTTTTGCAAGTCAAATGCAAACAAAAAACACAACTCTGATCATTTATGCGTTGTCCTTGAAACTGATTGGTCCACACCAGAGACAGCTTACTTTAGAGCCTAGTCTCATCAGGGTGTTCGACCAGATGACGCCAAAAGGCACACTCAGTTTCAACAACAACGCATACATTACACTGGTCAACAAATAAAAAAAAACATGTTTTTCTGGCCTGGACTTTTGCAGCTGTTTTAAACTAATTTCAGGGTGCCGATTCCAAATCTGATCTCAGATTTGCTCTATCGCATCTCATTTTTAAATCTTTTATATTAAGTTCGCTTGCTTGCTTGCTTAGGACCGTGCAAATCTTTCGGTCGTTTTTTAACCCACTTCCCGTGATCCAATCGAGCTGACATTTTGCACACAGACTCGTTGTGCGTGACAATTAATGTTCGCGAAATTTTTTTTTCCAAAATGTTACACTTTTTAGGATCAAATATTATATCTAATTACCAATTGCTTAATGGTGCAATGCAATCATCTGACCCATAGGTGGCAGCCATCTCAAGCCAGAGGACGAGAGGACTCTAGCCGCCACGCATATAAAGGATTTATAGTGAACAAAAACTTAGTTTTTACGGGTTATACTTATTATGCTATCGGCATATCCCATTTTCATTGATTTTACCCGACATTAATTCTGTCACTTATGATTGCAAGTTGTTGCGAGTCAGTGACTTGCTTTAGTGTTAAAATATGGCGCTGTGTTTTTAGGATAGTGCGTTTATAATATCATCATTTTATGTAGATATCCACATTTATTCACAATTTTTCTTCCGCAGTTTAGATTGAAAATGCAACAATATTTGATATCTCGAAAACCTGATGTGATAGACAAAAACTGATGCCAGATTTGGAATCAGCGCCCGCCAAAATTACCTTATGCCAGAACAAGTGTGTTGAGCAGTGTTATCAGAGTATTGTTTTTTTGTTTGCATTTGACTGAAAGTGTCGTGGTCAGTGTGAACATGGTTTCTCGCAAAAGGTGTCAGTTTTGTTGTCAGAAAAAAAAACCCCTATTAGTTGGCAAAAGGCTGTCAATGATTTGGTATAAAGAGTTCGCTGTCTGGATTGTGAAACTGTGGCCGATAGCAAAGAGGCTCAAGTGGTAGCTTTGAATGGAGAAAGCTGATGAAAGGCGACTGTGTTTTTGACATCGTTGGCACTTGAATGGTACGTTGCTGGTACCCGACTGTGTTGGCACAGGCTATCAATGATCGTGTGGAAAGAGTTCATGTCTGCATTGCGAAACTGCGCGATAGCAAGCGTTATGTAGTAGCGTTCGATTGCGAAATATTATTAAATGATACTGTGGCAGTTATATCGTTGACCCTTGCTTGAATAACACTTGTCAACACACTTTTCTGGCATAAGGTATTCCAACGGTTTCAATGTAATTTTGTGGGGTGCTGATTCCAAATCTGGCATCAGTTTTTGTCTATCACATCAGGTTTTTGAGATATCGAATATTGCATTTTCAATAAAAACTGCGGAAGAAAAATGTTGAATAAATGTGGATATCTACATAAAATGATGATATTATAAACACACTATCCTAAAAATACAGCGCCATATTTTAACACTAAAGCAAGTCACTGACTCGCAACAACTTGCAATCATAAGTGACAGAGTTAATTTCGGGTAAAATCAATGAAAATGGGGTATGCCGATGGCATAAAAATGAGATGCGACAGAGCAAATCTGAGATCAGATTTGGAATCGGCACCCTGAAATTAGTCTAAAACAGCTGCAAAAGTCCAGGCCAGAAAAACATGCTTTTTTTTGTTGACCAGTGTAATCGTGAGCAAAAAACATATATCGTAGGTACCAATCAATTGTGGTGGCAAAAGCTATCAATGATTTTGTGGAGCGAGTTGATGTCTAGATTGTGAAAATGTATGATAGCAATAACTGCGTGGTAGCTTTCAATGTAAAAATGTAATTAAAGGGTAGCATGGTGTTTAATTGTTAGTCATTGAATCCTTAAAGCCCCCCCCAAAAAAAATGCGTTGTTGGTACCAGCTGTGGTGGCAAAAGCTATCAATGATTTTACGGAAAGAGTTGATGTCTAGATTGTGAAAATGTATGATAGCAGTAACTCCGTTGTAGCTTTCCATAGGGAAATGCAGTTAAAGAGTGCCGTGTTATTTAAAATATTGTTGGCCATCGTATTGCCCCCCCCCCCCCACACAAAACTAAATGCCTCGTTGGTACCAGCCGTGGTGGCAGAAGCTATCAATGATTTAGTGGAGCTAATTGATGTCTAGATCGTGAAAATGTATGATAGCAATAGCTGCGTGGTAGCTTTCCATAGGGAAATGCAGTTTAAGGGTGCCGTGTTATTTAAAATATTGTTGGCCATTGTATTGCCCCCCCCCCCCCCACAAAACTAAATGCTTCGTTGGTACCAGCCGCGGTGGCAGAAGCTATCAATGATTTAGTGGAGCTAATTGATGTCTAGATCGTGAAAATGTATGATAGCAATAGCTGCGTGGTAGCTTTCCATAGGGAAATGCAGTTAAAGGGTGCCGTGTTATTTAAAATATTGTTGGCCATTGTATTGCCCCCCCCCCCCACAAAACTAAATGCTTCGTTGGTACCAGCCGCGGTGGCAGAAGCTATCAATGATTTTGTGGAGCGAGTTGATGTCTAGTTCGTGAAAATCCACGGCGGGTCGCGATGCCTGGTAGCCATCCGCGGGATAAACGCACGACCCCACAAACCCAGGGGGGGAGTGTGCAAGTGAGTGAGCAATTTTTTTTTGGGGGGGGGGGGGGGCGGGAGGAGTGGTGGCGCAGCAGTTAGCGCTGACGCTACGAACCCGGCGACCCCGAGTTCGATTCCCGCTCACGGCCAACACCACCGGTGACGATTATCCGATCCGGTCCTGGGCCTCCCCTAGGTCGACTCAGCCTCAAATGAGTACCTGGTGTAGCGGTGTAGTGTAGTAAACATCGCCACTGGGAAGACAAAGGCGGCCGGGCGTGGTGCTGGCAACCCACCCCCTCGTGTGCTACAGTGCCGGTAGCCTTCATAGGTGCTGCTCGCTAACGGCACTTGCCCCTACAGTCTGCTAGAGGCTACACGGGGGGTCTTTGTCTTTGTGTGTGTGTGTGTCTTTGTGTGTCTGTGTGTGTGTCTGTGTGTGTGAGTGAGTTAGTGTGAGTGTGTGAGTGAGTGTGTGTGAGTGTCTGTGTGTCTGTGTCTCTGTGTGTCTCTGTGGGTGTGTGTGTCTCTGTGTGTCTCTGTGTGTCTGTGTCTCTGTGTGTCTCTGTGGGTGTGTGTGTCTCTGTGTGTCTCTGTGTGTGTGAGTGTCTGAGTGAGTGTGTGTGAGTGTGTATGTGTGTGTGAGTGAGTTCGTGTGTGTGTGAGTGTCTGTGTGAATGTTTGTGAGTATCTGTATGTGTGTATCTGTGTGTGTGTCTGTGTGTGTGAGTCTGTGTGAGTGTCTGTGTGAGTGAGTCTGTGTGAGTGTCTGTGTGAGTGTGTCTGTGTGTGTGTCTGTGTGTGTGAGTGTGTGTGAGTGAGTTTGTGTGAGTGTGTGTGAGTGTCTGTGTGGGTGTGAGTGTCTGTGTGTGTGTGTGAGTTAGTGTGAGTTTGTGTGAGTTTGTGTGAGTTTGTGTGAGTGTGTGTGAGTGTGTGTGTGTCTGTGTGTGTGAGTGTTTGTGTGTGTGAGTGTTTGTGTCTGTGTGAGTGAGTGTGTGTGAGTGTGTGTGTGTCTGTGTGTGTGAGTGTTTGTGTGTGTGAGTGTTTGTGTCTGTGTGAGTGAGTGTGTGTGAGTGTGTGTGTGTCTGTGTGTGTGAGTGTTTGTGTGTGTGAGTGTTTGTGTCTGTGTGAGTGAGTGTGTGTGAGTGTCTGTGTGAGTGTCTGTGTGAATGAGTTAGTGTGAGTGAGTGTGTGTGAGTGAGTTTGTGTGAGTGTGTGTGAGTGTCTGTGTGTGTGTGAGTGTCTGCGTGTGTGTGTGAGTTAGTGTGAGTTTGTGTGAGTGTGTGTGAGTGTGTGTGTGTCTGTGTGTGTCTGTGTGAGTGTGTATGAGTGTGTGTGTCTGTGTGTCTCTGTGTGAGTGAGTGTGTGTGTGAGTGTGTGTGAGTGTGTGTGTCTGTGTGTCTCTGTGTGTGTGTGAGTGAGTGTGTGTGAGTTAGTGTGTGTGAGTGTGTGTGAGTGTGTATGTGTCTCTGTGTGTGTGAGTGAGTGTGTGTGTGAGTGAGTGTGTGTGAGTGTGTCTGTGTGTCTCTGTGTGTGTGAGTGTCTGTGTGAGTGTCTCTGTGTGTGTCTGTGTGAGTGAGTGTGTGTGTGAGTGAGTGTGTGTGTGTATGAGTGTGTGTGTGTGAGTTAGTGTGAGTGTGTGTGAGAGTGAGTTAGTGTGAGTGTGTGTGTGTGTCTGTGTGTTTCTATGTGTGTGTGAGTGTCTGTGTGTGTGAGTGTCTGTGTGTGAGTGTCTGTGTGTGTCTGTGTGAGTGTCTGTGTGAGTGAGTGTGTGTGAGTGAGTGTGTGTGAGTGAGTGTGTGTGAGTGAGTGAGTTAGTGTGAGTTTGTGTGAGTGTCTGTGTGAGTGAGTGTGTGTGAGTGTGTGTGAGAGTTAGTGTGAGTGTCTCTGTGTGTGTCTGTGTGAGTGTCTCTGTGTGTGTCTGTGTGAGTGAGTGTGTGTGAGTGAGTGTGTGTGAGTGAGTGTGTGTGAGTGTGTATGTGTCTCTGTGTGTGTGAGTGAGTTAGTATGAGTGTGTCTGTGTGTCTCTGTGTGTGTGAGTGAGTGTGTGTGAGTGTCTGTGTGAGTGTCTCTGTGTGTGTCTGTGTGAGTGAGTGTGTGTGAGTTAGTGTGTGTGAGTGTCTGTGTGTGAGTGTCTGTGCGTGTCTGTGTGAGTGAGTGTGTGTGAGTTAGTGTGAGTGAGTGTGTGTGAGTGTCTGTGTGTGTCTGTGTGAGTGTCTCTGTGTGTGTCTGTGTGAGTGAGTGTGTGTGAGTGAGTGTGTGTGAGTGAGTGTGTGTGAGTGAGTGTGTGTGAGTGTGTATGTGTCTCTGTGTGTGTGAGTGAGTTAGTATGAGTGTGTCTGTGTGTCTCTGTGTGTGTGAGTGAGTGTGTGTGAGTGTCTGTGTGAGTGTCTCTGTGTGTGTCTGTGTGAGTGAGTGTGTGTGTGAGTGAGTGTGAGTGTGTATGAGTGTGTGTGTGTGAGTTAGTGTGAGTGTGTGTGTGAGTGAGTTAGTGTGAGTGTGTGTGTGTGTCTGTGTGTGTGTGAGTGTGTGTGAGTGAGTTTGTGTGAGTGTGTGTGAGTGTCTGTGTGTGTGTGAGTGTCTGCGTGTGTGTGTGTGAGTTAGTGTGAGTTGGTGTGAGTTTGTGTGAGTGTGTGTGTGTCTGTGTGAGTGAATTAGTGTGAGTGTGTATGAGTGTGTGTGTCTGTGTGTCTCTGTGTGTGTGTGAGTGAGTGTGTGTGAGTTAGTGTGAGTGAGTGTGTGTGAGTGTCTCTGTGTGTGTCTGTGTGAGTGAGTGTGTGTGTGTATGAGTGTGTGTGTGTGAGTGTGTGTGTGTGTGTCTGTGTGAGTGAGTGTGTGTGTGAGTGAGTGTGAGTGTGTATGAGTGTGTGTGTGTGAGTGTCTCTGTGTGTGTCTGTGTGAGTGAGTGTGTGTGTGAGTGAGTGTGAGTGTGTATGAGTGTGTGTGTGTGAGTTAGTGTGAGTGTGTGTGTGTGTCTGTGTGTCTCTATGTGTGTGTGAGTGTCTGTGTGTGTGAGTGTCTGTGTGAGTGAGTGTGTGGGAGTGTCTGTGTGAGTGTGTGTGAGTGTCTGTGTGAGTGAGTTAGTGTGAGTGTGTGTGTCTGTGTGTGTGAGAGTGTGTGTGAGTGTGTGTGTGCTTGTCTGTGTGTGTGTGAGTGAGTGAGTTAGTGTGAGTGTGTGTGAGTGTCTGTGTGTGTCTGTGTGAGTGTCTCTGTGTGTGTCTGTGTGAGTGAGTTAGTATGAGTGTGTCTGTGTGTCTCTGTGTGTGTGAGTGTCTGTGTGAGTGTCTCTGTGTGTGTCTGTGTGAGTGAGTGTGTGTGTGAGTGAGTGTGTGAGTGAGTGTGTGTGTGTGAGTGTGTGTGTGAGTGTAAATTGCAGCGCCAGACCTGTCACCATCATTAGGGACAAGAACAGTAATCCGATCTCCGCCTTCCCAGGAACAGGTTTGGACATTTGCTGAGCATATCTGTGAGGTCCTGGGGGAGGGGAAATCCTTCAGCCTGGAAAACAACGTGGGACAAAGTGGGGGGATGACCCTGCTGAGGTTACGGTGCCTCGAATATTGACAGAAGAAGTCAGCCCCTGCGAGTGGCTGGCTGAGGTGCCATCTGTTGAGGAAGTACTGAAGGCGATCCAGAGTCTGAGACCAGGAAAGGCACCGGGCAGAGATGATCTCCCAAGCGAAATGCTGAGGGAGGGTGGCGTTTGTGCACAGACTGCCCTACGTGACATAACATTCACCCACCCACACTCACCCACACACTCACCCACCCACACTCACCCACCCACACTCACCCACCCACACTCACCCACACACTCACCTACCCACACTCACTCACTCACACACACTCACTCACTCGCCGACTCACACACTCACCCCTTCACACACTCACCCACACACTCACCCACCCACACACCCACCCACTCACCCACCCACATTCACCCACACACACACTCACCTACCCAAACTCACCCACCCACACACTCACCCACACACTCGCCGACCCTGCTGAGGTTACGGTGCCTCGAATATTGACAGAAGAAGTCACCCCCTGTGAGTGGCTGGCTGAGGTGCCATCTGTTGAGGAAGTACTGAGGGCGATCCAGAGTCTGAGACCAGGAAAGGCACCAGGCAGAGATGATCTCCCAAGCGAAATGCTGAGGGAGGGTGGCGTTTGTGCACAGACTGCCCTACATGACATAACACTCACCCACCCACACTCACCCACACACTCACCCACCCACACTCACCCACTCACACACACTCACTCACTCGCCGACTCACACACTCACCCCTTCACACACTCACCCACACACTCACCCACCCACACACCCACCCACTCACCCACCCACATTCACCCACACACACACTCACCTACCCAAACTCACCCACCCACACACTCACCCACACACTCGCCGACCCTGCTGAGGTTACGGTGCCTCGAATATTGACAGAAGAAGTCAGCCCCTGTGAGTGGCTGGCTGAGGTGCCATCTGTTGAGGAAGTACTGAAGGCGATCCAGAGTCTGAGACCAGGAAAGGCACCGGGCAGAGATGATTTCCCAAACGAAATGCTGAGGGAGGGTGGCGTTTGGGCGTAGACTCCACTACATGTCATCATATCAACAGTCTGGACCACTGGACGGGTTCCGCAGGATTGAAAAGGATGCCCAGGGGCATCTCACTCCACTGTTTAATGGGAAAGGTGCTGGCAAGGATTATTAAACATCGCCTTGCTAGGCACGCTGAGGAGAGGCTTGCGGAGCCCCAATGCGGTTTCAGGAAAGGGCGGTCCTGCACAGATGCCATGTTTTCTGACCGTCTGCTACAGCAGAGGTGTAGGGAATTCCAACAAGACCTACATCTCTGCTTTGTTGACCTGGTCAAGGCCTATGATACCATCAGTAGGCCTGGGCTCTGGGTTGTTCTTCGTGCTTTCGGAGTCCCTGACCCTCTGCTCACGATCATTAAGGACCTTCATGATGGTGAGCGGGCCCGGGTCAAACTACGTGGCCGGGAGTCGGAGCCATTCCCTGTTCACCTTGGGGTGCGACAGGGATGTCCTCTGGCTCCCACATTATTTAACATCTATTTCGACCGCGTAGTTCGTGAAGCCTTCAATAGCTGTACCGGGGGAATTACCATTTGGTACAGATACAATGGGAGGCTGATCGATGCCCAGGTGCAGTCAAGGGATGGCTCCCTATTGCTCAACCACGTTACGTATGCCGATAATCTGGTAATTGCTGCTCACTCAGAGGAGGAGGAGTTGGAGGTGCTGTTGCTGAACCTGGAGCTTGCCACTAAGAGGTGGGGCCTTACCATCAGCCCCACCAAAACTAAGCGCCTGCCTGGGTATTTTGTACCATCGGACACTCCACCCCCACAACTCCCAATCGGTGATGGGGCAGTTGTGGAGAGAGTGGAGAGTTTCCCATACCTGGGCAGTGTGCTCATGACCGGCTCCGGTTTGACAGCAGACGTCTCGCTCAGAATCAGTCGAGCGGCAATATCTTTTCATCGGTTGCGTAACGCTGCTGTGTGGAAGCTACCTGGTCTGTCGCTTTGCATGCAGCTTCGGGTCTTCTCGGCCACGGTCATTCCCTCCCTTCTCTACGCTTGCGAAACGTGGACCCCCCTAATGGAACATGTTCGCCGATTAGAAACATTTAGGCTGGCCTGCCTACGATCCATCCTGGGTTTAACCTGCAGGCTGGATTGTGTGAGGAGCTCACAAATCCTTGAAAGATCTGGGCAAAGTCCCATCAGATAGCTCCTCCGTCAGGCAAGGCTGCGTTGGCTGGGTCATGTAGCCCGCATGCCCAGCCACCGCATGTCTAAACAGCTTTTGTTCGGCCGGATAGCGGGGGCTAAACGGGCGCGGTACGGGCTAGAGAAGAGATGGAGTGATGTGGTACAGGAGGACGTGGAGCTGAGTGGACTTGCCGATGACTGGTACCAGCGGTGTCAAGATCGGCCTCAGTGGAGGAGGCTCGTGAAGGACGCTACTGGGCAGTTGGAGGCAGTCGCCCTCCAGCAACAACGGAGGGCGGAGGAGCGACGCTCACAACAACGAGCGGAGCGCCGGGTGGCTAAAGCACAGCGAGTTGGCACAGTAGGGGGCACAGGTGGTGCATCAGCCAGTCATCTCAGTCATCTCGGTCAGTCGACCCGTGGCACCTGCTGGGTCTGCCCCGTGACCTCCTGCCAGCGGGCGTTCGACACTTCACGTGGCCTCAAGGTGCACATGGCCTGGCACAAGCGTCGTAGTGACGTCACCGTTACTTAGTGGCGAATGGCGGTTGTTGTTGTGTGTGTATGAGTCTCTGTGTGCTAGTCTCTCTGTGTGTGTGTGTGTGAGTGAGTCTCTGTGTGTTTGAGTCTCTGTGTGTGTGTGTGAGTCTCTGTGTGTGTATGGGTCTCTCTGTGTGTGTGAGTCTCTGTGTGTGTGTGTGTGAGTGAGTCTCTGTGTGTGTATGGGTCTCTCTGTGTGTGTGAGTCTCTGTGTGTGTGTGTGTGAGTGAGTCTCTGTGTGTTTGAGTCTCTGTGTGTGTGTGAGTGAGTCTCTGTGTGTGTATGGGTCTCTCTGTGTGTATGAGTCTCTGTGTGTGTGTGTGTGAGTGAGTCTCTGTGTGTTTGAGTCTCTGTGTGTGTGTGAGTCTCTGTGTGTGTGTGTGTGTGAGTGAGTCTCTGTGTGTGTATGGGTCTCTCTGTGTGTATGAGTCTCTGTGTGTGTGTGTGTGAGTGAGTCTCTGTGTGTTTGAGTCTCTGTGTGTGTGTGTGTGTGAGTGAGTCTCTGTGTGTGTGTGTGTGAGTCTCTGTGTGTGTGTGTGTGTGAGTGAGTCTCTGTGTGTGTGTGAGTGAGTCTCTGTGTGTGTATGGGTCTCTCTGTGTGTTTGAGTCTCTGTGTGTGTGTGTGAGTGAGTCTCTGTGTGTGTATGGGTCTCTCTGTGTGTATGAGTCTCTGTGTGTGTGTGTGAGTGAGTCTCTGTGTGTTTGAGTCTCTGTGTGTGTGTGTGTGTGAGTGAGTCTCTGTGTGTGTGTGTGTGAGTCTCTGTGTGTGTGTGTGTGTGAGTGAGTCTCTGTGTGTGTGTGTGTGAGTCTCTGTGTGTGTGTGTGTGTGAGTGAGTCTCTGTGTGTGTGTGTGTGAGTCTCTGTGTGTGTGTGTGTGTGAGTGAGTCTCTGTGTGTGTGTGAGTGAGTCTCTGTGTGTGTGAGTCTCTGTGTGTGTGTGTGTGTGAGTGAGTCTCTGTGTGTGTGTGTGTGAGTCTCTGTGTGTGTGTGTGTGTGAGTGAGTCTCTGTGTGTGTGTGTGTGAGTCTCTGTGTGTGTGTGTGTGTGAGTGAGTCTCTGTGTGTGTGTGTGTGAGTCTCTGTGTGTGTGTGTGTGTGAGTGAGTCTCTGTGTGTGTGTGAGTGAGTCTCTGTGTGTGTATGGGTCTCTCTGTGTGTTTGAGTCTCTGTGTGTGTGTGTGTGTGAGTGAGTCTCTGTGTGTTTGAGTCTCTGTGTGTGTGTGTGTGTGTTTGAGTCTCTGTGTGTGTGTGAGTCTCTGTGTGTGTGTGAGTCTCTGTGTGTGTGAGTGAGCCTTTGTGTGTGTGTGAGTGAGTCTCTGTGTGTGTGTGTGTGAGTCTCTGTGTGTGTGTGTGTGTGAGTGAGTCTCTGTGTGTGTGTGTGTGAGTCTCTGTGTGTGTGTGTGTGTGAGTGAGTCTCTGTGTGTGTGTGAGTGAGTCTCTGTGTGTGTATGGGTCTCTCTGTGTGTTTGAGTCTCTGTGTGTGTGTGTGTGTGAGTGAGTCTCTGTGTGTTTGAGTCTCTGTGTGTGTGTGTGTGTGTTTGAGTCTCTGTGTGTGTGTGTGTGAGTCTCTGTGTGTGTGTGAGTCTCTGTGTGTGTGAGTGAGCCTTTGTGTGTGTGAGTCTCTCTCTGTGTGTGTGTGAGTCTCTCTGTGTGTGTGAGTCTCTGTGTGTGTGAGTCTCTCTCTCTCTCTGTGTGTGTGTGTGAGTCTCTCTGTGTGTGTGTGAGTCTCTCTCTGTGTGTGTGTGAGTCTCTCTGTGTGTGTGAGTCTCTGTGTGTGTGAGTCTCTCTCTCTCTCTGTGTGTGTGTGTGAGTCTCTCTGTGTGTGTGTGAGTCTCTCTCTGTGTGTGTGAGTCTCTGTGTGTGTGAGTCTCTCTCTCTCTCTGTGTGTGTGTGTGAGTCTCTCTGTGTGTGTGTGAGTCTCTCTCTGTGTGTGTGTGAGTCTCTCTGTGTGTGTGAGTCTCTGTGTGTGTGAGTCTCTCTCTCTCTCTGTGTGTGTGAGTGAGTCTCTCTGTGTGTGTGTGAGAGAGTCTCTATGTGAGTGAGTCTGCCTGTGTGTGTGTGTGATTCTCTCTCTGTGTGTGAGTGTGAGAGAGTCTCTATGTGAGTGAGTCTGTCTGTGTGTGTGTGTGTGAGTCTGCCTGTGTGTGTGTGTGAGTCTATCTGTGTGTGTGTGTGTGAGTCTCTGTGTGTGTGAGTGAGCCTTTGTGTGTGTGAGTCTCTCTCTGTGTGTGAGTGAGTCTCTGTGTGTGTGTGTGTCTCTGTGTGTGTGTGAGTCTCTCTCTGTGTGTGAGTGAGTCTCTGTGTGTGTGTCTCTGTGTGTGTGTGAGTCTATCTGTGTGTGTGTGTGTGTGTCTCTGTGTGTGTGTGTGTCTCTCTCTGTGTGATTCTCTCGCCCGCTCGCTATCACATCACCCCCACACACCACACCGCACTCCGTCATCACCTCCCCGACGCTGCTCTGGTGACCCACTCGCAGTCGGTACCCGATACCCGTACCCTACCCGATACCCGGCTACCCGTACCCGGCCGGGTACGGGTACCCGTTTGCGACCCTGGTGCGGCCGGGTACGGGTACGGGTAGACCGTGAGTCTCTGGTGAGTCACCGTGTGTCACTCATTTCCCAACGTCTTGTCTCTTCTCACAATTCAAGTTCCAAGAATCAACCCACCCGCGCCTGCAACGTGGCTTCATCCCAGAGGTCGCAATCGGGTACCCGATACCCGTACCCTACCCGTACCCGGCCGGGTACGGGTAGGGTACGGGTACGGCCGGGTACGGGTACCCGTTTGCGACCCCGGTGCGGCCGGGTACCGGTACGGGTAAGGAATCAAAACCCGTACGACGTTTCGATTGCAACACAAGCAATCATCATCAGGTATAAATGAAATAGCGACATAACATCTAACCAGAAAACTATAGACAGACATATAAGCAGACAGATATCACCAAGATATTTCATTTACACCTGATGACGACGATTGCTTGTGTTGCAATCGAAACGTCGTGGTATGCTATCATTACATTTATTACTTGATCTTTACACGTCGCTTTACCGAAAGAACCCAAAGAATAATTCCCGCAGTCACGAAAGCTCCAAAATTAAGATCGAATCAAAACCCGTTTGCGAACCTCTGCCCACTCGTGCCTCTTCCCTGTGCAAGGGGGCAGCGGTGTCCGTGGAAAACGCCCCGGGGTTCGTCAAGTTCATGATGGACACCGCGTTCAATCTGCTGGGCGCTGAGCCGCTGATTCAACTGCGTGTCCGCGACTTGCTGTGGGGATACTCTGACCCCTTCATCGATTTCGTCCACAACAACTTCCCCTCCATCCTGCCCAAGAACAAGTTCGGGTTCTTCATGGACGTGAGTGAGCGGGGTGGGTGGGTGGGTGAGTGGGTGGGTGGGTGGGTGAGTGGGTGAGTGGGGTGGGTGGGTGGGTGAGTGGGTGGGTGAGTGGGTGATTGAGTGGGTGGGTGAGTGGGTGAGTGGGTGAGTGGGTGGGTGATTGAGTGGGTGAGTGGGTGGGTGGGTGGGTGAGTGGGTGGGTGGGTGAGTGGGTGGGTGGGTGGGTGAGTGGGTGGGTGGGTGGGTGAGTGGGTGGGTGAGTGGGTGGGTGGGTGAGTGGGTGGGTGGGTGGGTGAGTGGGTGGGTGAGTGAGTGGGTGGGTGGGTGGTTGGGTAAGTGGGTGGGTGGGTGGGTGAGTGGGTGGGTGGGTGGGTGAGTGGGTGAGTGGGTGGGTGAGTGATTGACTAAAAGACTGACTGAGTGAGTGAGTGGGTGAGTGATTGATTGAATGAGTGGGTGAGTGAGTGAGTGAGTGGGTGAGTGATTGATTGCATGAGTGAGTGAGTGAGTGATTGATTGAATGAGTGGGTGAGTGAGTGAGTGAGTGGGTGAGTGATTGATTGCATGAGTGAGTGAGTGAGTGATTGATTGAATGAGTGGGTGAGTGAGTGAGTGGGTGAGTGATTGATTGCATGAGTGAGTGAGTGAGTGGGTGAGTGATTAATTGAATGAGTGGGTGAGTGAGTGAGTGGGTGAGTGATTGATTGCATGAGTGGGTGAGTGAGTGAGTGGGTGAGTGAGTGGGTGAGTGAGTGAGTGGGTGAGTGATTGATTGAATGAGTGAGTGAGTGGGTGAGTGAGTGGGTGAGTGAGTGAGTGACTTAAAGACTGACTGAGTGAGTGATCTCATTGTTCTCTGTCCTGCCAGTACAACAACTCCAACAACGGCCTCTTCACCGCCCACACGGGCGTCTCGGACATCAGTCAGGCTCACGTCCTCGTCAACTGGAATGGCATGGAGGAGGTGAGGCCTAGCCGACAGGCTCTGTCCAATGCTGGGCTGGACGGTGAATCTCGGGGTACAGAGAACTCAGGGTTGAGTAGAGACTCGGGGTGTAGTAGAGACGCACAGACTCACTCACACAGAGAGCCACAGACTCACTCACACAGAGACCCACAGACTCACTCACACAGAGACCCACAGACTCACTCACACAGAGAGCCACAGACTCACTCACACAGAGAGCCACAGACTCACTCACACAGAGAGCCACAGACTCACTCACACAGAGACTCACTCACACAGAGACCCACAGACTCACTCACACAGAGAGCCACAGACTCACTCACACAGAGAGCCACAGACTCACTCACACAGAGACCCACGGACTCACTCACACAGAGAGCCACAGACTCACTCACACAGAGACCCATAGACTCACTCACACAGAGACCCACTCACACAGAGACCCACAGACTCACTCACACAGAGACCCATAGACTCACTCACACAGAGACCCACTCACACAGAGACCCACGGACTCACTCACACAGAGAGCCACAGACTCACTCACACAGAGACCCACAGACTCACTCACACAGAGACCCACAGACTCACTCACACAGAGACCCACAGACTCACTCACACAGAGACCCACAGACTCACTCACACAGAGACCCACAGACTCACTCACACAGAGAGCCACAGACTCACTCACACAGAGACCCACAGACTCACTCACACAGAGACCCACAGACTCACTCACACAGAGACCCACAGACTCACTCACACAGAGACCCACAGACTCACTCACACAGAGACCCACTCACACAGAGACCCACAGACTCACTCACACAGAGACCCACAGACTCACTCACACAGAGACCCACAGACTCACTCACACAGAGATCCACAGACTCACTCACACAGAGACCCACAGACTCACTCACACAGAGACCCACAGACTCACTCACACAGAGATCCACAGACTCACTCACACAGAGACCCACAGACTCACTCACACAGAGACCCACAGACTCACTCACACAGAGACCCACAGACTCACTCACATAGAGACCCACAGACTCACTCACACAGAGACCCACAGACTCACTCACACAGAGACCCACTCACTCACACAGAGACTCACTCACACAGAGACCCACAGACTCACTCACACAGAGACCCACAGACTCACTCACACAGAGACCCACAGACTCACACAGAGACCCACAGACTCACTCACACAGAGACCCACAGACTCACTCACACAGAGACCCACAGACTCACTCACACAGAGACTCACTCACACAGAGACCCACAGACTCACTCACACAGAGACCCACAGACTCACTCACGCAGAGACCCACAGACTCACTCACACAGAGACCCACAGACTCACTCACACACAGACCCACAGACTCACTCACACACAGAGACCCACAGACTCACTCACACAGAGACCCACAGACTCACTCACACAGAGACCCACAGACTCACTCACACAGAGACTCACAGACTCACTCACACAGAGACCCACAGACTCACTCACACAGAGACCCACAGACTCACTCACACAGAGACCCACAGACTCACTCACACAGAGACCCACAGACTCACTCACACAGAGACCCACAGACTCACTCACACAGAGACCCACAGACTCACTCACACAGAGACTCACTCACACAGAGACCCACAGACTCACTCACACAGAGACTCACTCACACAGAGACCCACAGACTCACTCACGTTTGCGGAGGGGGGCGGGGGGGGGGGTAGATTCCCATTGTCTAGGAGGTTACAGGGCCAGGGTTCACGGCCATGATTTGTGAGTGGACATTGTACCAGAGCTGGGGGCGATCAGAGGTTCGACCCGCTGAATGAGAGCAAATCCAGATGCATGGGTGGGCCAAAGTCCAGCTTTTGGCTGTCTGAGTCTGTGCATACTGCGTGTGTGTGTGTGTACGTGTGTGTTTACGTGGCTGCGTTGGCTGGGTCATGTAGCCCGCATGCCCAGCCACCGCATGCCGAAACAGCTTTTGTTCGGCCGGATCGAGGGGGCTAAACGGGCGCGGCACGGGCTAGAGAAGAGATGGAGTGATGTGGTACAGAAGGACGTGGAGCTGAGTGGACTTGCCGATGACTGGTACCAGCGGTGTCAAGATCGGCCTCTGTGGAGGAGGAGGCTCGTGAAGGACGCTGCTGGGCAGTTGGAGGCAGTCGCCCTCCAACAACAACGGAGGGCGGAGGAGCGACGCTCACAACAACGAGCGGAGCGCCGGGTGGCTAAAGCACAGCAAGTTGGCACAGTAGGGGGCACAGGTGGTGCATCAGCCAGTCATCTCGGTCATTTCAGTCAGTCGACCCGTGGCACCTGCTGGGTCTGCCCCGTGACCTCCTGCCAGCGGGCGTTCGACACTTCACGTGGTTGCCTCAAGGTGCACTTGGCCTGGCACAAGCATCGTGGTGACGTCACCGTCACTTAGTGGCGAATGGCGGTTATTGTTGTTGTGTGGTGTGTGTTTACGTGTCCACACACAAAAAAAAAACAACCCCCTACCTCCTCACGGTGCCGTACGGCAACGCTGTGGTGGGCAGTGCCGTGGGGGGGAGGGCCAATTCCGATTGGCCCTCTCCCCTCATGGCGTCTGTGGCCACCACAGCGGCCAAATGGGGGCTCTGGACGGGTGCGAGGGGCTGGTAACCCCTCCACCTTCAATGAATTACCACAGAACCACGTCTACAATATCTAATTCATAAGCTTGTGCAAGAGGCCCCGGGGGGACAGGCGTCTGTGACGTCCGTTGGCCAAATCCCATTTGGCAGAGCGAGGAGATTGAATCCTTACCCTCGGGGCTCCTCCAGAAACAACGAAAAGCCACTTCGTGTGGCCACGTGGAATGTTCGAACGCTCGCTGCGGATTAGAGGCTGCCACTCCTCTGTCGGGAGCTGTACCGGTACCGCCTGGATCTCTGTGGCATTCAGGAGGTCCGGTGGACCGGCTCTGGCTCCTGCCACCATGAGGGGTGGACAGTCCTCTAATCGGGGCAGGAGACTGCCAAACAACAGGGTGTGGCTCTTCTTCTGAACTAAAGAATGAAGGGGGCGTGGGAGCGTGGCGGTGAGGTGTGGGAAGCTGTAAGCCCCAGGCTACTTTGGGCTCGCCTTCCCATCAACCGGAGGCGAGGAGTGGTGGTCGTGGTTACTTATGCCCCCACCGAAGATGAACATCCGTGGAGGGATGCAGGTAAGGCCGATGAATCAGATGCCTTCTA
>NW_027621001.1:55000-65884 GCF_964198595.1 Lampetra fluviatilis
CGCTAACCGCTGCACCACCGCTCCCCAGACAACAACAACAACAACAACAACCGCCATTCGCCACTAAGTGGCGGTGACGTCACCACGACGCTTGTGCCAGGCCATGTGCACCTTGAGGCTACCACGTGAAGTGTCGAACGCCCGCTGGCAGGAGGTCACGGGGCAGACCCAGCAGGTGCCATGGGTTGTACTGCTGTGCCAGGCTAGGTGCATGAGGAGGATGTCACGGGGCAGACCCAGCAGGTGCCATGGGTTGTACTGCTGTGCCAGGCTAGGTGCATGAGGAGGAGGTCACGGGGCAGACCCAGCAGGTGCCACGGGTCGACTGACCGAGATGACCGAGATGACTGGCTGATGCACCACCTGTGCCCCCTACTGTGCCAACTTGCTGTGCTTTAGCCACCCGGCGCTCCGCTCGTTGTTGTGAGCGTCGCTCCTCCGCCCTCCGTTGTTGTTGGAGGGCGACTGCCTCCAACTGCCCAGTAGCAGCGTCCTTCACGAGCCTCCTCCACTGAGGCCGATCTTGACACCGCTGGTACCAGTCATCGGCAAGTCCACTCAGCTCCACGTCCTCCTGTACCACATCACTCCATCTCTTCTCTAGCCCGTGTCACTCACCCACTCACCCACCCACTCACTCACCCACCCACCCACTCACCCACCCACCCACTCACCCACCCACCTACTCACCAACCCACCCACCCATCACTCCATCTCTTCTCTAGCCCGTGCCGCGCCCGTTTAGCCCCCTCGATCCGGCCGAACAAAAGCTGTTTAGGCATGCGGTGGCTGGGCATGCGGGCTACATGACCCAGCCAACGCAGCCTTGCCTGCCGGAGGAGCTCACCGATGGGATGAGTGGGTGGGTGAGCGGGTGGGTGAATGGGTTGGCGGGTGTGTGGGTGGGTGGGTGGGTGAGTGGGTGAGTGGGTGAGTGAGTGGGTGGGTGGGTGGATGAGTGGGTGGGTGAGTGGGTGAGTGAGTGGGTGGATGAGTGGGTGGGTGAGTGTGTGGGTGAGTGAGTGGGTGAGTGAGTGGGTGAGTGAGTGGGTGGGTGGATGAGTGTGTGGGTGAGTGTGTGAGTGAGTGAGTGGGTGAGTGAGTGGGTGTGTGTGTGGGTGAGTGAGTGAGTGGGTGGGTGGATGAGTGTGTGGGTGAGTGGGTGGGTGAGTGAGTGGGTGAGTGGGTGAGTGTGTGGGTGAGTGAGTGGGTGAGTGGGTGGGTGGGTGGGTGAGTGGGTGGGTGAGTGGGTGGGTGAATGGGTAGGTGAGTGGGTTAGTGGTTGGGTGAGTGGCTGGGTGGGTGAGTGGGTTGGCGAGTGAGCGAGTGTGTGGGTGAGTGTGTGGGTGATTGTGTGGGTGAGTAAGTGGGTGAGTGGGTGAGTGTGTGGGTGAGTGAGTGTGTGGGCGAGTGTGTGGGTGTGTGGGTGAGTGAGTGGGTGAGTGGGTGGGTGGGTGTGTTGGTGGGTGAGTGGGTGAGTGAGTGGGTGAGTGGTTGTGTGGGTGAGTGTGTGGGTGAGCGTGTGGGTGAGTGGGTGAGTGGGTGTGTGTGTGGGTGAGTGTGTGGGTGAGTGGGTGAGTGAGTTGGCGGGTGAGTTGGTGAGTGGGTGGGTGAGTGGGTGTGTTGGTGGGTGAGCGTGTGGGTGAGTGTGTGGGTGAGTGTGTGGGTGAGTGAGTGGGTGGGTGGGTGAGTGTGTGGGTGAGCGTGTGGGTGAGTGAGTGGGTGGGTGAGTGGGTGAGTGGGTGAGTGTGTGGGTGAGTGAGTGGGTGAGTGGGTGAGTGGGTGAGTGAGTGGGTGAGTGGGTGAGTGAGTGGGTGAGTGGGTGAGTGGGTGGGTGAGTGGGTGGGTGGGTGTGTTGGTGGGTGAGTGTGTGGGTGAGTGAGTGGGTGAGTGAGTGGGTGAGTGGGTGAGTGGGTGGGTGAGTGGGTGAGTGAGTGGGTGTGTGTGTGGGTGAGTGAGTGTGTTGGTGGGTGAGTGGGTGAGTGAGTGGGTGAGTGAGTGGGTGAGTGAGTGGGTGAGTGGGTGAGTGAGTGAGTGGGTGAGTGAGTGAGTGGGTGAGTGGGTGAGTGGTTGGGTCAGTGGCGTCCTGTTAGTGAACTCAGCGTGACCCTCCCTCCCCTCCCCCCGCGTAGCTCTCAGATAGTGACCTCGCCGTGACCCCTGACCCTCGCCCTGTGACCTCTCCTCCCCCCATAGCTCCCCTTCTCGGGTACGGAGCCTGACCACGTGACCCACATGAGACCCAGGGTCAGATAGCGACCTCACCGTGACCTTCACCTTGACCTTACGACCTCTCCTCCCCCCGTAGCAACCTCACCTTGACCTTGACCCTGACCCTGACCTTGTGACCTCTTCTCCCCCCTTAGCTCCCCTAGTGGGACACGGAGCCTGGCCACGTGACCTTCACCTTGACCTTACGACCTCTCCTCTCCCCTATCAACCTCACCGTGACCTTGACCTTGACCCTGACCCTGACCTTGCGACCTCCCATCCTCCCCCCGTAGCTCTCCTACTCGGGTACGGAGCCTGGCCACGTGACCAACGAGAGACCCAGGGTGAGAGAGCGACCTCACCGTGACCTTGACCTTGACCCTGACCTTGTGACCTCCCCCCCTCCCCCCGTAGCTCTCCTACTGGGGGACGGAGGCTGCCAACATGATCAATGGGACTCAGGGTCAGATGTGGCCGCCATTCCACGACCCCAAATTGCCCCTGAGGTTCTTCAGCCCAGAGGCGTGCAGGTGACGACACCTACACACACACACCTACAGACACACACCTACACACCTACACATCTACACCTACACACACCTACACACACACCTACACACACCTACACACACCTACACACCTACAGACACACACCTACACACCTACACATCTACACCTACACACACCTACACACACACCTACACACACCTACACACACCTACACACCTACAGACACACACCTACACACCTACACACACCTACACACCTACACATCTACACCTACACACACCTACACACACACCTACACACACCTACACACCTACAGACACACACCTACACACACACCTACACATCTACACCTACACACACACACCTACACACACACCTACACACACCTACACACCTACAGACACACACCTACACACCTACACATCTACACCTACACACACACACCTACACACCTACACACGGACATACACATACACACACACATACACCTGCACACACATATACACCTACAGACACACACCTACACACACCTACACACACCTACACACCTACAGACACACACCTACACACACACCTACACACACCTACACACCTACACACAGAGATACCTACACACACACACCTACACACACACCTACACACCTACAGACACACACCTACACACCTACACACAGAGATACCTACACACACACACCTACACACACCTACACACACCTACACACACCTAGATACACACCTACACACACCTACACACCTACAGACACACACCTACACACACACCTACACACACCTACACACCTACAGACACACACCTACACACACACACACACACCTAGATACACACACACACCTACACACACACATCTACACACACACCTAAACACCTACACACACCTACACACACACCTACACACCTACAGACACACCCCTACACACCTACACACAGAGATACCTACACACACACACCTACACACACCTACACACACCTACACACACCTAGATACACACCTACACACACACCTAGATACACACACACACCTACACACACACATCTACACACACACCTACACACCTACACACACACCTACACACACACCTACACACCTACAGACACACACCTACACACCTACACATCTACACCTACACACACACACCTACACACCTACACACACCTACACACCTACAGACACACACCTACACACACACCTACACACCTACAGACACACACCTACACACACACCTACACACACACCTACACACACCTACACACCTACAGACACACACCTACACACCTACACATCTACACCTACACACACACACCTACACACCTACACACACCTACACACCTACAGACACACACCTACACACCTACACATCTACACCTACACACACACACCTACACACCTACACACACCTACACACCTACAGACACACACCTAGATACACATCTACACACACACACACCTAGATACACACACACACCTACACACACACACCTACACACACACCTACACACCTACACACACACCTACACACCTACAGACACACACCTACACACCTACACATCTACACCTACACACACACACCTACAAACACCTACACACAGAGATACCTACACACACACACCTACACACACCTACACACACCTACACACACCTAGATACACACCTACACACACACCTAGATACACACACCTACACACACACATCTACACACACACCTACACACCTACACACACACCTACACACCTACAGACACACACCTACACACCTACACACAGAGATACCTACACACACACACCTACACACACCTACACACACCTACACACACCTACACACACACCTACACACCTACAGACACACACCTACACACCTACACACAGAGATACCTACACACACACACCTACACACACCTACACACACCTACACACACCTAGATGCACACCTACACACACACACACCTAGATACACACACACACCTACACACACACATCTACACACACCTACACACCTACACACACACCTACACCCACCTACACACCTACAGACACACACCTACACACCTACACACAGAGATACCTACACACACACCTACACACACCTACACACACATACACACACCTAGATACACACCTACACACACACACACCTAGATACACACACACACACCTACACACACACATCTACACACACACCTACACACCTACACACACACCTACACACACACCTACACACCTACAGACACACACCTACACACCTACACACAGAGATACCTACACACACACACCTACACACACCTACACACACCTACACACACCTACACACACACACACCTACACACACACACACCTAGATACACACACACACCTACACACACACACCTACACACACACCTACACACAATCACACACACCTACACACACCTAGATACACACCTACACACACACACACACACCTAGATACACACACACCTACACACACACATCTACACACACACCTACACACCTACACACACCTAGATACACACCTACACACACACACCTAGATACACACACACACCTACACACACATACACCTACATAAACACACCTACACACACATACACACCTGCACACACACCTACACACACACATCTACACACCTACACACACACACCTACATACACACACACACACCTACACACACACACACCTACATACACACACACCTACACACACACACACCTACACACACCTACACACACACACCTACACCTACACACACACACACCTAGATACACACACACACCTACACACACACATCTACACACACACCTACACACCTACACACACACCTACACACACACCTACACACCTACAGACACACACCTACACACCTACACACAGAGATACCTACACACACACACCTACACACACCTACACACACCTACACACACCTACACACACACACACCTACACACACACACACCTAGATACACACACACACCTACACACACACCTACACACACACCTACACACAATCACACACACCTACACACACCTAGATACACACCTACACACACACACACCTAGATACACACACACCTACACACACACATCTACACACACACCTACACACCTACACACACCTAGATACACACCTACACACACACACCTAGATACACACACACACCTACACACACATACACCTACATAAACACACCTACACACACATACACACCTACACACACACCTACACACACACATCTACACACCTACACACACACACCTACATACACACACACACACCTACACACACACACACCTACATACACACACACCTACACACACACACACCTACACACACCTACACACACACACCTACACCTACACACACACATACACCTATATACACACACACACCTACACACACATACACCTACATACACACACACACACACCTACCTACACACATACACCTACATACACACACACACCTACAGACACACACCTACAGACACACACCTACACACACCTACAGACACACACCTAGATACACACACCTACACACACACATACACATACACACACACCTACAGACACACACCTACACACACACACACACCTACATACACACACCTACACACACACCTACACACCTACACACACACACACCTACACACACACACACCTACACACACACACACCTACACACACCTACACACACACACCTACACCTACACACACACCTACACACACCTACATACACACACCTACACACACACCTACACACCTACACACACACACCTACACACACACACCTACACACATACCTAGACACACACACACCTACACACACACACCTACACACACACACACCTACACACACACACCTACACACACACACCTAGACACACACACACCTAGACACACACACACCTAGACACACACACCTAGACACACACACACCTACACACACCTACACACACACATAGACACACACACACACCTACACACACACACCTACACACACACCTACACACACACACACCTACACACACACACACCTACACACACCTACACACACACATCTACACACCTACACACACACACCTACATACACACACACACACCTACACACACACACACCTACATACACACACACCTACACACACACACACCTACACACACCTACACACACACACCTACACCTACACACACACACACCTAGATACACACACACACCTACACACACACATCTACACACACACCTACACACCTACACACACACCTACACACACACCTACACACCTACAGACACACACCTACACACCTACACACAGAGATACCTACACACACACACCTACACACACCTACACACACCTACACACACCTACACACACACACACCTACACACACACACACCTAGATACACACACACACCTACACACACACCTACACACACACCTACACACAATCACACACACCTACACACACCTAGATACACACCTACACACACACACACACACCTAGATACACACACACCTACACACACACATCTACACACACACCTACACACCTACACACACCTAGATACACACCTACACACACACACCTAGATACACACACACACCTACACACACATACACCTACATAAACACACCTACACACACATACACCCCTACACACACACCTACACACACACATCTACACACCTACACACACACACCTACATACACACACACACACCTACACACACACACACCTACATACACACACACCTACACACACACACACCTACACACACCTACACACACACACCTACACCTACACACACACATACACCTATATACACACACACACCTACACACACATACACCTACATACACACACACACACACCTACCTACACACATACACCTACATACACACACACACCTACAGACACACACCTACAGACACACACCTACACACACCTACAGACACACACCTAGATACACACACCTACACACACACATACACATACACACACACCTACAGACACACACCTACACACACACACACACCTACATACACACACCTACACACACACCTACACACCTACACACACACACACCTACACACACACACACCTACACACACACACACCTACACACACCTACACACACACACCTACACCTACACACACACCTACACACACCTACATACACACACCTACACACACACCTACACACCTACACACACACACCTACACACACACACCTACACACATACCTAGACACACACACACCTACACACACACCTACACACACACACACCTACACACACACACCTAGACACACACACACCTAGACACACACACACCTAGACACACACACACCTAGACACACACACACCTACACACACCTACACACACACATAGACACACACACACACCTACACACACACACCTACACACACACCTACACACACACACCTACACACACACACCTACACACACACATCTACACACACACCTACACACACACACCTACACACCTACACACACACCTACACACACCTACACACACACATAGACACACACACACACCTACACACACACACCTACACACACACCTACACACACACACCTACACACACACACCTACACACACACATCTACACACACCTACACACCTACACACACACCTACACACACCTACACACACCTACACACCTACAGACACACACCTACACACCTACACACAGAGATACCTACACACACACACACCTACACACACCTACACACACATACACACACCTAGATACACACCTACACACACACACACCTAGATACACACACACACCTACACACACACATCTACACACACACCTACACACCTACACACACACCTACACACACACCTACACACCTACAGACACACACCTACACACCTACACACAGAGATACCTACACACACACACCTACACACACCTACACACACCTACACACACCTACACACACACACACCTACACACACACACACCTAGATACACACACACACCTACACACACACACCTACACACACACCTACACACAATCACACACACCTACACACACCTAGATACACACCTACACACACACACACACACCTAGATACACACACACCTACACACACACATCTACACACACACCTACACACCTACACACACCTAGATACACACCTACACACACACACCTAGATACACACACACACCTACACACACATACACCTACATAAACACACCTACACACATACACACCTGCACACACACCTACACACACACATCTACACACCTACACACACACACCTACATACACACACACACACCTACACACACACACACCTACATACACACACACCTACACACACACACACCTACACACACCTACACACACACACCTACACCTACACACACACACACCTAGATACACACACACACCTACACACACACATCTACACACACACCTACACACCTACACACACACCTACACACACACCTACACACCTACAGACACACACCTACACACCTACACACAGAGATACCTACACACACACACCTACACACACCTACACACACCTACACACACACACACCTACACACACACACACCTAGATACACACACACACCTACACACACACCTACACACACACCTACACACAATCACACACACCTACACACACCTAGATACACACCTACACACACACACACACCTAGATACACACACACCTACACACACACATCTACACACACACCTACACACCTACACACACCTAGATACACACCTACACACACACACCTAGATACACACACACACCTACACACACATACACCTACATAAACACACCTACACACACATACACACCTACACACACACCTACACACACACATCTACACACCTACACACACACACCTACATACACACACACACACCTACACACACACACACCTACATACACACACACCTACACACACACACACCTACACACACCTACACACACACACCTACACCTACACACACACATACACCTATATACACACACACACCTACACACACATACACCTACATACACACACACACACACCTACCTACACACATACACCTACATACACACACACACCTACAGACACACACCTACAGACACACACCTACACACACCTACAGACACACACCTAGATACACACACCTACACACACACATACACATACACACACACCTACAGACACACACCTACACACACACACACACCTACATACACACACCTACACACACACCTACACACCTACACACACACACACCTACACACACACACACCTACACACACACACACCTACACACACCTACACACACACACCTACACCTACACACACACCTACACACACCTACATACACACACCTACACACACACCTACACACCTACACACACACACCTACACACACACACCTACACACATACCTAGACACACACACACCTACACACACACACCTACACACACACACACCTACACACACACACCTACACACACACACCTAGACACACACACACCTAGACACACACACACCTAGACACACACACCTAGACACACACACACCTACACACACCTACACACACACATAGACACACACACACACCTACACACACACCTACACACACACACCTACACAACAACAACCGCCATTCGCCACTAAGTGGCGGTGACGTCACCACGACACCTACACACACACACCTACACACACACATCTACACACACACCTACACACACACACCTACACACCTACACACACACCTACACACACACACACAGACACTTACACACACACAAATACCTACACACACACACACCTACACACACACATCTACACACACACACCTACACACACACACACACCTACACACATCTACACATCTACATACACACACAACTACACACACATACACACACCTACACACACACACCTACACACACACACCTACACACACCTAAACACACACACACACCTACACACACACACACAACTACACACACATACACACACCTACACACACACCTACACACACACACCTACACACACCTATAAACACACACACACCTACACACACACACACCTACACACACCTATATGATGGTGGTGGTGGTTGTGGTGGAGGTGGTGTAAGTCGACTA
>NW_027621001.1:66084-73584 GCF_964198595.1 Lampetra fluviatilis
CCTACACACATCTACACATCTACATACACACACAACTACACACACATACACCTACACACACACACCTACACACACACACCTACACACACACACACACACCTACACACACACACACACACACCTACACACACACACACACCTACACACATCTACACATCTACATACACACACAACTACACACACATACACACACCTACACACACACACCTACACACACCTAAACACACACACACACCTACACACACACACACACAACTACACACACATACACACACCTACACACACACACCTACACACACACACCTACACACACCTATAAACACACACACACCTACACACACACACACACACCTACACACACCTATATGATGGTGGTGGTGGTTGTGGTGGAGGTGGTGTAAGTCGACTACCCCCTCTCCCCCCCTCTCTCTCCTCCTCCCTCCCCCCCCTCCCCCCTCCCCCCCCTCCCCCCCTCCCCCCTCCCCCCCTCCCCCCCCTCCCCCCCTCCCCCCCTCCCCCCCTCCTCCTCCCCCCCTCCCCCCTCTCCTCCCTCTCCCCCTCCCCCCTCTCCCCCCCCTCCCTCCCCCCTCCCCCTCCCCCCTCCTCCCCTCCCCCTCCCCCCTCCCCTCCCCCCCTCCCCCCTCCCCTCCCCCCTCCCCCTTTCCCCTCCCCCCTCCCCTCCCCTCCCCCCCTCCCCCCCTCCTCCCCCCTCCCCCCTCCCCCCCTCCCCCCCTCCCCCCCTCCTCCTCCCCCCCTCCCCCCTCTCCTCCCTCTCCCCCTCCCCCCTCTCCCCCCCTCTCTCTCCCTCCCCCTCTCCCCCCCCTCCCCTCCCCCCTCCCCCCTCCCCTCCCCCTCCCCCTCCCCTCCCCCTCCCCTCCCCCCTCCCTCCTCCCCTCCCCCTCCCCTCCCCCCTCCCTCCTCCCCTCCCCCTCCCCTCCCCCTCCCCCAGGTCGCTCCAGATGGAGCCAGTGGGGAAGGGCTCCAGTTTGGGGATCCCGGTGGTTCGCTTCATGGCTCCCTCGTGGCTCTTTGCCAATGGCAGCGACCACGCGGACAACGCCGGGTTCTGTCCCTGCGGACCCTCGGGGGTCCTCAACGTCAGCCGCTGTCGATTCGGTGTGTCTCTGTGTCTAAGTGTGTGTGTGTGTCTAAGTGTGTGTGTCTCTGTGTGTGTCTGTGTGTCTCCACGCGGACAACGCCGGGTTCTGTCCCTGCGGACCCTCGGGGGTCCTCAACGTCAGCCGCTGTCGATTCGGTGTGTCTCTCTGTCTAAGTGTGTGTGTGTGCGTCTAAGTGTGTGTGTGTGTGTCTCTGTGTGTGTGTGTCTCTGCGTGTGTGTCTGTGTGTGTCTCTGTATGTGTATGTGTGTGTATCATTGTGTGTGTGTGTCTCTGTGTGTGTCTGTGTGTCTCTGTGTCTAAGTGTGTGTCTGTGTGTCTCCACGCGGACAACGCCGGGTTCTGTCCCTGCGGACCCTCGGGGGTGCTCAACGTCAGCCGCTGTCGATTCGGTGTGTCTCTCTGTCTAAGTGTGTGTGTGTGTCTAAGTGTGTGTGTCTGTGTGTGTCTCTGTGTGTCTCTGTGTGTCTCCACGCGGACAACGCCGGGTTCTGTCCCTGCGGACCCTCGGGGGTCCTCAACGTCAGCCGCTGTCGATTCGGTGTGTCTCTCTGTCTAAGTGTGTGTGTGTGCGTCTAAGTGTGTGTGTGTGTGTCTCTGTGTGTGTGTGTCTCTGCGTGTGTGTCTGTGTGTGTCTCTGTATGTGTATGTGTGTGTATCATTGTGTGTGTGTGTCTCTGTGTGTGTCTGTGTGTCTCTGTGTCTAAGTGTGTGTCTGTGTGTCTCCACGCGGACAACGCCGGGTTCTGTCCCTGCGGACCCTCGGGGGTGCTCAACGTCAGCCGCTGTCGATTCGGTGTGTCTCTGTGTCTAAGTGTGTGTGTGTGTCTAAGTGTGTGTGTCTGTGTGTGTCTGTGTGTGTCTCTGTGTGTCTCCACGCGGACAACGCCGGGTTCTGTCCCTGCGGACCCTCGGGGGTCCTCAACGTCAGCCGCTGTCGATTCGGTGTGTCTCTCTGTCTAAGTGTGTGTGTGTGTCTCTGTGTTTCTGTGTGTGTCTGTGTGTGTGTGTGTGTGTCTGTGTGTGTGTGTCTCTGTCTGTGTGTGTGTCTCTGTGTGTGTCTGTGTGTCTCCACGCGGACAACGCGGGGTTCTGTCCTTGCGGACCCTCGGGGGTGCTCAACGTCAGCCGCTGTCGATTCGGTGTGTCTCTGTGTCTAAGTGTGTGTGTGTGTCTAAGTGTGTGTGTCTGTGTGTGTCTCTGTGTGTGTCTGTGTGTCTCCACGCGGACAACGCCGGGTTCTGTCCCTGCGGACCCTCGGGGGTGCTCAACGTCAGCCGCTGTCGATTCGGTGTGTCTCTCTGTCTAAGTGTGTGTGTGTGCGTCTAAGTGTGTGTGTGTGTGTCTCTGTGTGTGTGTCTCTGCGTGTGTGTCTGTGTGTGTCTCTGTATGTGTATGTGTGTGTATCATTGTGTGTGTGTGTCTCTGTGTGTGTCTGTGTGTCTCTGTGTCTAAGTGTGTGTCTGTGTGTCTCCACGCGGACAACGCGGGGTTCTGTCCCTGCGGACCCTCGGGGGTGCTCAATGTCAGCCGCTGTCGATTCGGTGTGTCTCTCTGTCTAAGTGTGTGTGTGTGCGTCTAAGTGTGTGTGTGTGTGTCTTTGTGTGTGTGTGTCTCTGCGTGTGTGTCTGTGTGTGTCTCTGTATGTGTATGTGTGTGTATCATTGTGTGTGTGTGTCTCTGTGTGTGTCTGTGTGTCTCTGTGTCTAAGTGTGTGTCTGTGTGTCTCCACGCGGACAACGCCGGGTTCTGTCCCTGCGGACCCTCGGGGGTGCTCAACGTCAGCCGCTGTAGATTCGGTGTGTCTCTGTGTCTAAGTGTGTGTGTCTGTGTGTCTCTAACTGTGTGTCTGTGTGTCTAAGTGTGTGTCTGTGTGTGTGTGTGAGTGTCTGTGTGTGTGTGTCTCTGTGTGTGTGTGTCTCTGTGTGTGTGTGTCTAAGTGTGTGTGTGTGTGTCTGTGTGTCTAAGTGTGTGTGTGTCTCTGTATGTGTATGTGTGTGTGTGTCACTGTGTGTGTGTGTCTCTGTGTGTCTCTGTGTGTGTGTGTCTAAGTGTGTGTGTGTCTGTGTGTGTGTGTCTGTGTGTGTGTGTCTAAGTGTGTGTGTGTGTGTGTCTGTGTGTGTCTAAGTGTGTGTGTGTCTCTGTGTGTCTCTGTGTGTGTCTCTGTCTCTGTGTGTGTGTGTGTCTCTGTGTGTCTCTGTGTTTCTGTGTGTGTCTGTGTGTGTGTGTCTGTGTGTGTGTGTCTCTGTCTGTGTGTGTCTCTGTGTGTGTCTGTGTGTCTCCACGCGGACAACGCGGGGTTCTGTCCCTGCGGACCCTCGGGGGTCCTCAACGTCAGCCGCTGTAGATTCGGTGTGTCTCTGTGTCTAAGTGTGTGTCTCTGTGTGTGTCTCTGTGTGTCTCTGTGTGTGTGTGTGTGTGTCTCTGTGTGTGTGTGTCTCTTTGTGTCTCTGTGTGTCTCTGTGAGTCTCTGTGTGTCTGTGTGTCTCTGTGTGTGTGTGTCTGTGTCTCTGTGTGTCTCTGTGTCTCTGTATGTCTAAGTGTCTCTCTGTCTCTCTCACTGTCTCACTATCTCCCTGTCTCTCTCTCCCTGTCTCTCTCCGTGTCTCTCTCCCTGTCTCTCTCCCTGTCTCACTGTCTCTCTCACTGTCTCACTGTCTCTCTTCTTGTCTCTCCTTGTCTCTCTCCCTGTCTCTCTCCCTGTCTCACTGTCTCCCTGTCTCTCCCTGTCTCTCTCTGTCTCTCTACCTGTCTCCCTGTCTCTCTCTGTCTTTCTCTGTCTCTCCCTGTCTCTCCCTGTCTCTCTCCCTGTCTCACTGTCTCTCTCACTGTCTCTCTCCGTGTCTCTCTCCCTGTCTCTCTCTCCCTGTCTCTCTCTCCCTGTCTCTCACCCTGTCTCCCTGTCTCTCTCTCCCTGTCTCTCCCTGTCTCTCCCTGTCTCTCTACCTGTCTCCCTGTCTCTCTGTCTCTCTCCCTGTCTCTCTCTTCCTCTCCATGTCTCTCTCCCTGTCTCTCTCTCCCTGTCTCTCCCTGTCTCTCTCTCCCTGTCTCTCCCTGTCTCTCTACCTGTCTCCCTGTCTCTCTCTGTCTCTCTCCCTGTCTCTCTCTCCCTCTCCCTGTCTCTCTCCTTGTCTCTCTCTGTCTCTCCCTGTCTCTCTCTCTGTCTCTCTCTCTCTCTCTGTCTTTCCCTCTCTCTCTCTGTCTCTCTGTCTCTCTCTCCCTGTCTCTCTCCCTGTCTCTCTCTCCCTGTCCCCCTGTCTCCCTGTCTCTCTCTCTCACTGTCTACGTGTCTCCCGCAGACTCATCGGCCTTCATTTCCCACCCGCACTTCTACAACGGAGACGCGACCCTGTCTCCCTGTCTCTCTCTGTCTCTCTCTCTCTCCCTGTCTCTCTCTCCCTGTCCCCCTGTCTCCCTGTCTCTCTCTCACACTGTCTCCGTGTCTCCCGCAGACTCATCGGCCTTCATTTCCCACCCGCACTTCTACAACGGAGACGCGACCCTGTCTCTCTGTCTCTCTCCCTGTCTCTCTCCCTGTCTCTCTCTCTCTCTCCCTGTCTCTCTCTGTCTCTCCCTCTCTCTCCCTGTCTCTCTCTCTCTCTCTGTCTCTCCCTGTCTCTCTCTGTCTCTCTCTCTCTCTCCCTGTCTCTCTCTGTCTCTCTCTCTCTCCCTGTCTCTCTCTGTCTCTCCCTGTCTCTCTGTCTCTCTCCCTGTCTCTCTCTCACTCTCTCTGTCTCTCTCCCTGTCTCACTGTCCCCCTGTCCCCCTGTCTCACTGTCCCCCTGTCCCCCTGTCCCCCTGTCTCACTGTCTCTCTCACACTGTCTACGTGTCTCCCGCAGACTCATTGGCCTTCATTTCCCACCCGCACTTCTACAACGGAGACGCGACCCTGTCTCTCTGTCTCTCTCCCTGTCTCTCTCTCCCTGTCCCCCTGTCTCCCTGTCTCACTGTCTCTCTCTCACACTGTCTCCGTGTCTCCCACAGACTCATCGGCCTTCATTTCCCACCCGCACTTCTACAACGGAGACGCGAGTCTCCGAGACGGCGTCACGGGGCTGGACCCCGTCGCCGATCTCCACGAGATGTTCATTGATCTTCATCCGGTAATGCCCCTCCCACTCACCCACTCACTCACCCACTCACTCAAAAACTCACCCACTCACTCACCCACTCACTCACCCACTCACTCACTCAGCCACTCACTCACTCAGCCACTGACTCAGCCACTCAGCCACTGACTCAGCCACTCACTCACTCAGCCACTCACCCACTCACCCACCCACTCACTCACTCACTCAGCCCCTGACTCAGCCACTCACTCACTCAGCCACTCACTCACTCACTCAAACTCTCACTCACTCACTCACCCACTCACTCACTCAGCCACTGACTCAGCCACTCACTCACCCACTGACTCACTCAGCCACTGACTCAGCCACTCACTCACTCAGCCACTCACTCACTCACTCACCCACTCACTCACCCACTCACTCACTCAAATACTCACCCACTCACTCACTCACCCACTCACTCAAACGCTCACTCACTCACTCAGCCACTCACTCACTCAGCCACTCACTCACCCACTCACTCAAACACTCACTCACTCAGCCACTCACTCACTCAACCACTCACTCACCCACTCAGCCACTCACTCAGCCACTCACTCACTCACCCACTCACTCAAACACTCACTCACTCAGCCACTCACTCACTCAGCCACTCACTCACTCACTCAAACACTCACTCAGCCACTCACTCACTCACCCACTCACTCAAACACTCACTCACTCAGCCACTCACTCACTCAGCCACTCACTCAAACACTCACTCAAACATCCACTCACTCAGCCACTCACTCACTCAACCACTCACTCACCCACTCAGCCACTCACTCAGCCACTCACTCACTCACCCACTCACTCAAACACTCACTCACTCAGCCACTCACTCACTCAGCCACTCACTCAAACACTCACTCACTCAGCCACTCACTCACTCAGCCACTGACTCAGCCACTCACTCACTCAGCCACTCACTCAAACACTCACTCACTCACCTCACCCACTCACCCACTCAGCCACTCACTTACTCACCCACTCACTTACTCAGCCACTCACTCACTCACTCAAACTCTCACCCACTCACTCACTCACTCACCCACTCACTCACTCACCCACTGACTCACTCAGCCACTCACTCAAACACTCACCCACTCAGCCACTCACTCACTCACCCACTCACTTACTCAGCCACTCACTCACTCACTCAAACTCTCACCCACTCACTCACTCACTCACCCACTCACTCACTCACCCACTGACTCACTCAGCCACTCACTCAAACACTCACTCACTCAGCCACTCACTCACTCAGCCACTCACTCAAACACTCACTCACTCAGCCACTCACTCACTCAGCCACTGACTCAGCCACTCACTCACTCATCCACTCACTCACTCACTCAACCACTCACTCACCCACTCAGCCACTCACTCACTCAGCCACTCACTCACTCAACCACTCACTCACTCAACCACTCACTCACTCAGCCACTCACTCACTCAGCCACTCACTCACTCAGCCACTCACTCACTGACTCACCCACTCACTCACTCAGCCACTCACTCACTCAGCCACTCACTCAGTCAGCCACTCCCTCACTCAGCCACTCACTCACTCAGCCACTCACTCACTCAGCCACTCACTCAGCCACTCACTCAGCCACTCACTCACTCACCCACTCACTCAACCACTCACTCAGCCACTCACTCACTCAGCCACTGTGTGTGTGGTGTGTGTGTGGTGTGTGTGTGTGTGGTGTGTGTGTGTGGTATGTGTGTGTGTGGTGTGTGTGTGTGTGGTGTGTGGTTGTGGGGTGTTTGTGTGGTGTGTGTGTGGTGTGTGTGTGGTGTGTGTGCGGTGTGTGTGCGGTGTGTGTGTGTGTGGTGTGGTGTGTGTGGTGTGTGTGTGGCGTGTGGGGTGTGTGTGCTGTGTGTGTGTGTTGTGGGTTTGTGCGGTGTGTGGTGTGTGGTGTGCGTGTGTGTGGTGTGTTTGGTGTGTGTGTGTGCTGTGTGTGTGGTGTGTGTGTGTGGTGTGCGTGTGTGTGGTGTGTGTAGTGTGTGTGTGGTGTGTGTGTGGTGTGTGGTGTGTGTGTGTGTGTGTGGTGTGTGTGTGCTGTGTGTGTGTGTTGTTGGTTTGTGCGGTGTGTGTGTTGTGTGTGTGTGTGGTGTGTGCGTGTGTGTGGTGTGTGTGTGTGGTGTGTGGTGTGTGGTGTGTGTGTGGTGTGTGTGTGTGTGGTGTGTATGTGTGGTGTGTGTGTGGTGTGTGTGTGTGTGGTGTGTGTGTGTGGTGTGTGTGTGTGGTGTGTGGTGTGTGGT
>NW_027621001.1:76084-78584 GCF_964198595.1 Lampetra fluviatilis
AGTCTGTGGGTCTCTGTGTGAGTGAGTCTCTGTGTGGTGAGTCTGTGGGTCTCTGTGTGAGTGAGTGTGTGGGTCTCTGTGTGAGTGAGTCTGTGGGTCTCTGTGTGAGTGAGTCTGTGGGTCTCTGTGTGTGTGAGTCTGTGGGTCTCTGTGTGAGTGAGTCTGTGGGTCTCTGTGTGAGTGAGTCTGTGGGTCTCTGTGTGAGTGAGTCTGTGGGTCTCTGTGTGAGTGAGTCTGTGGGTCTCTGTGTGAGTGAGTCTGTGGGTCTCTGTGTGAGTAGTGAGTCTGTGGCTCTCTGTGTGAGTGAGTCTGTGGGTCTCTGTGTGAGTGGGTCTCTGTGTGAGTGAGTCTGTGGGTCTCTGTGTGAGTAGTGAGTCTGTGGGTCTCTGTGTGAGTGAGTCTCTGTGTGAGTGGGTCTGTGGGTCTCTGTGTGAGTGAGTCTGTGGGTCTCTGTGTGAGTGAGTCTGTGGGTCTCTGTGTGAGTGAGTCTGTGGGTCTCTGTGTGAGTGAGTCTGTGGGTCTCTGTGTGAGTGGGTCTGTGGGTCTCTGTGTGAGTGAGTCTGTGGGTCTCTGTGTGAGTGAGCCTGTGGCTCTCTGTGTGAGTGGGTCTGTGGGTCTCTGTGTGAGTGAGTCTGTGTGAGTGAGTCTGTGGGTCTCTGTGTGAGTGTGTCTGTGTGTGAGTGAGTCTGTGGGTCTCTGTGTGAGTGAGTCTGTGGGTCTCTGTGTGAGTGAGTCTGTGTGAGTGAGTCTGTGGGTCTCTGTGTGAGTGAGTCTGTGGGTCTCTGTGTGAGTGAGTCTGTGGGTCTCTGTGTGAGTGAGTCTGTGGGTCTCTGTGTGAGTGAGTCTGTGGCTCTCTGTGTGAGTGAGTCTGTGGGTCTCTGTGTGAGTGAGTCTGTGTGAGTCTCTGTGTGAGTGAGTCTGTGGGTCTCTGTGTGAGTGAGTCTGTGTGAGTCTCTGTGTGAGTGAGTCTGTGGGTCTCTGTGTGAGTGAGTCTGTGTGAGTCTCTGTGTGAGTGAGTCTGTGGGTCTCTGTGTGAGTGAGTCTGTGGGTCTCTGTGTGAGTGAGTCTGTGGGTCTCTGTGTGAGTGAGTCTGTGGGTCTCTGTGTGAGTGGGTCTGTGGGTCTCTGTGTGAGTGAGTCTGTGGCTCTCTGTGTGAGTGAGTCTGTGGGTCTCTGTGTGAGTGGGTCTGTGGGTCTCTGTGTGAGTGAGTCTGTGGGTCTCTGTGTGAGTGAGTCTGTGGGTCTCTGTGTGAGTGAGTCTGTGGGTCTCTGTGTGAGTGAGTCTGTGGGTCTCTGTGTGAGTGAGTCTGTGGGTCTCTGTGTGAGTGAGTCTGTGGGTCTCTGTGTGAGTGAGTCTGTGGGTCTCTGTGTGAGTGAGTCTGTGGGTCTCTGTGTGAGTGAGTCTGTGGCTCTCTGTGTGAGTGAGTCTGTGGCTCTCTGTGTGAGTGGGTCTCTGTGTGAGTGAGTCTCTGTGTGATTGGGTCCGTGAGTCTCTGTGTGAGTGAGTCTCTGTGTGAGTGGGTCTCTGTGTGAGTGAGTCTGTGGGTCTCTGTGTGAGTGAGTCTGTGGGTCTCTGTGTGAGTGGGTCTCTGTGTGAGTGAGTCTGTGGGTCTCTGTGTGAGTGAGTCTGTAGGTCTCTGTGTGAGTGGGTCTCTGTGTGAGTGAGTCTGTGGGTCTCTGTGTGAGTGGGTCTCTGTGTGATTGAGTCTGTGGGTCTCTGTGTGAGTGGGTCTCTGTGTGAGTGAGTCTGTGGGTCTCTGTGTGATTGAGTCTGTGAGTCTCTGTGTGATTGAGTCTGTGGGTCTCTGTGTGAGTGAGTCTGTGGGTCTCTGTGTGAGTGGGTCTCTGTGTGAGTGAGTCTGTGGGTCTCTGTGTGAGTGAGTATGTGGGTCTCTGTGTGAGTGAGTCTGTGGGTCTCTGTGTGAGTGGGTCTCTGTGTGAGTGAGTCTGTGGGTCTCTGTGTGAGTGAGTCTGTGAGTCTCTGTGTGATTGAGTCTGTGGGTCTCTGTGTGAGTGAGTCTGTGGGTCTCTGTGTGAGTGGGTCTCTGTGTGAGTGAGTCTGTGGGTCTCTGTGTGAGTGAGTCTGTGGGTCTCTGTGTGAGTGAGTATGTGGGTCTCTGTGTGAGTGAGTCTGTGGGTCTCTGTGTGAGTGAGTCTGTGGGTCTCTGTGTGAGTGAGTCTGTGGGTCTCTGTGTGAGTGAGTCTGTGGGTCTCTGTGTGAGTGAGTCTGTGGGTCTCTGTGTGAGTGAGTATGTGGGTCTCTGTGTGAGTGAGTATTTTTAAATCCTTTATATTAAGTTCGCTTGCTTGCTTGCTTAGGACCGTGCAAATCTATCGGTCGTTTTTTAACCCACTTCCCGTGATCCAATCGAGCTGACATTTTGCACACAGACTCGTTGTGCGTGACATTTTTTTTTTTTACCAATTGCTTAATGGTGGCAGGCAATCATCTGACCCATAGGTGGCAGCCATCTCAAGCCAGAGGACGAGAGGACTCTAGC
>NW_027621001.1:88584-92906 GCF_964198595.1 Lampetra fluviatilis
CACTCATTCATACACTCACTAACTCATACACTCACTCACACACTCACTCATACACTCACTCACTCATACACTCACTCACTCACACACTCACTCATACACTCACTCACTCATACACTCACTCTTACACTCACTCACTCATAAACTCACTCACTAATACACTCACTCTTACACTCACTCACTAACTCATACACTCACACACTCACTCATACACTCACTCACTCATACACTCACTCTTACACTCACTCACTCATACACTCACTCATACACTCACTCACTAACTCATACACTCACTCATACACTCACTCACTCACACACTCATACACCCACTCACTCATACACCCACTCACTCATACACTCACTCACTCATACACCCACTCACTCACTCATACACTCACTCATACACTCACTCATACACTCACTCATACACTCACTCACTCATACACTCACTCATACACTCACTCACTCATACACTCACTCACTCATACACTCACTCACTCATACACTCACTCATACACTCACTCATACACTCACTCATACACTCACTCACACACTCACTCACTCATACACTCACTCATACACTCACTCATACACTCACTCACTCATACACTCACTCATACACTCACTCATACACTCACTCATACACTCACTCACACACTCACTCACTCATACACTCACTCATACACTCACTCATACACTCACTCACTCATACACTCACTCACACACTCACTCATTCTTACACTCACACCCCACAGTGTGTCACTGTGTCTTTGGAGATTCAGCATCAGGTGATTCAGGGCCATAGGGTGCAAGGGTACGAGAGCGATAGAGAGAGAGATCGATCGAGATAGAGACAGATCGAGAGAGCGATCAAGATAGCGATAGAGAGAAAGATACACTTTTAAAACCAATTGTATTGCTACCAACAGCAGCAGCTTTGGGAGTAGAGGAGACACGGGGAGGGGAGGAGAGAGACACGGGGAGGGGAGGAGAGAGACACGGGGAGGGGAGGAGGGAGACACGGGGAGGGGAGGGAGACACGGGGAGGGGAGGGAGACACGGGGAGGGGAGAGAGACACGGGGAGGGGAGGGAGACACGGGGAGGGGAGGGAGACACGGGGAGGGGAGGAGAGAGACACGGGGAGGGGAGGGAGACACGGGGAGGGGAGAGAGAGACACGGGGAGGGGAGGAGACACGGGGAGGGGAGGAGAGAGACACGGGGAGGGGAGGGAGACACGGGGAGGGGAGGGAGACACGGGGAGGGGAGGAGAGAGACACGGGGAGGGGAGGAGAGAGACACGGGGAGGGGAGGGAGACACGGGGAGGGGAGGGAGACACAGGGAGGGGAGGGAGACACGGGGAGGGGAGGGAGACACGGGGAGGGGAGGGAGACACGGGGAGGGGAGGGAGACACGGGGAGGGGAGGGAGACACGGGGAGGGGAGGGAGACACGGGGAGGGGAGGAGAGAGACACGGGGAGGGGAGGGAGACACGGGGAGGGGAGGGAGACACAGGGAGGGGAGGGAGACACGGGGAGGGGAGGAGAGAGACACGGGGAGGGGAGGGAGACACGGGGAGGGGAGGAGAGAGACACGGGGAGGGGAGGGAGACACGGGGAGGGGAGGAGAGAGACACGGGGAGGGGAGGGAGACACAGGGAGGGGAGGAGAGAGACACGGGGAGGGGAGGGAGACACGGGGAGGGGAGGAGGGAGACACGGGGAGGGGAGGGAGACAAGGGGAGGGGAGGGAGACACGGGGAGGGGAGGAGAGAGACACGGGGAGGGGAGGGAGACACAGGGAGGGGAGGGAGACACGGGGAGGGGAGAGAGACACGGGGAGGGGAGGAGAGAGACACGGGGAGGGGAGGGAGACACGGGGAGGGGAGGAGGGAGACACGGGGAGGGGAGGGAGACACGGGGAGGGGAGGAGAGAGACACGGGGAGGGGAGGGAGACACGGGGAGGGGAGGAGGGAGACACGGGGAGGGGAGGAGAGAGACACGAGGAAGGGAGGGAGACACGGGGAGGGGAGGGAGACACGGGGAGGGGAGAGAGACACGGGGAGGGGAGGAGAGAGACACGGGGAGAGGAGGGAGACACGGGGAGGGGAGTAGGGAGACACGGGGAGGGGAGGGAGACACGGGGAGGGGAGGAGAGAGACACGGGGAGGGGAGGGAGACACGGGGAGGGGAGGAGAGAGACACGGGGAGGAGAGGAGGGAGACACGGGGAGGGGAGGAGAGAGACACGGGGAGGGGAGAGAGACACGGGGAGGGGAGGGAGACACGGGGAGGGGAGGAGACACGGGGAGGGGAGGAGAGAGACACGGGGAGGGGAGGAGGGAGACACGGGGAGGGGAGGAGAGAGACACGGGGAGGGGAGGAGAGAGACACGGGGAGGGGAGGAGAGAGACACGGGGAGGGGAGGAGAGAGACACGGGGAGGGGAGGAGAGAGACACGAGGAGGGGAGGGAGACACGGGGAGGGGAGGAGGGAGACACGGGGAGGGGAGGAGAGAGACACGGGGAGGGGAGGAGAGAGACACGGGGAGGGGAGGAGAGAGACACGGGGAGGGGAGGGAGACACGGGGAGGGGAGGAGGGAGACACGGGGAGGGGAGGGAGACACGGGGAGGGGAGGAGAGAGACACGGGGAGGGGAGAGAGACACAGGGAGGGGAGGGAGACACGGGGAGGGGGAGGGAGACACGGGGAGGGGAGGGAGACACGGGGAGGGGAGGGAGACACGGGGAGGGGAGGGAGACACGGGGAGGGGAGGGAGACACGGGGAGGGGAGGAGAGAGACACGGGGAGGGGAGGGAGACACAGGGAGGGGAGGGAGACACGGGGAGGGGAGGGAGACACGGGGAGGGGAGGAGAGAGACACGGGGAGGGGAGGGAGACACGGGGAGGGGAGGAGGGAGACACGGGGAGGGGAGGAGAGAGACACGGGGAGGGGAGGAGACACGGGGAGGGGAGGAGAGACACGGGGAGGGGGGAGGAGAGAGACACGGGGAGGGGAGGAGAGAGACACGGGGAGGAGAGGAGGGAGACACGGGGAGGGGAGGGAGACACGGGGAGGGGGAGGAGAGAGACACGGGGAGGGGAGGAAGAGACACGGGGAGGGGAGGGAGACACGGGGAGGGGAGGAGACACGGGGAGGGGAGGAGAGAGACACGGGGAGGGGAGGAGGGAGACACGGGGAGGGGAGGAGAGAGACACGGGGAGGGGAGGGAGACACGGGGAGGGGAGGAGACACGGGGAGGGGAGGAGAGAGACACGGGGAGGGAGAGGAGGAGAGACACGGGGAGGGGAGGAGAGAGACACGGGGAGGGGAGGGAGACACGGGGAGGGGAGGAGACACGGGGAGGGGAGGAGAGAGACACGGGGAGGAGAGGAGGGAGACACGGGGAGGGGAGGAGAGAGACACGGGGAGGAGAGGAGGGAGACACGGGGAGGGGAGGGAGACACGGGGAGGGGGAGGAGAGAGACACGGGGAGGGGAGGAGAGAGACACGGGAGGGGAGGGAGACACGGGGAGGGGAGGGAGACACGGGGAGGGGAGGAGAGAGACACGGGGAGGGAGGAGAGAGACACGGGGAGGGGGAGGAGAGAGACACGGGGAGGGGAGGAGAGAGACACGGGGAGGGAGGAGGGAGACACGAGGAGAGGGAGGAGGGAGACACGGGGAGGGGAGGAGAGAGACACGGGGAGGGGAGGGAGACACGGGGAGGGGAGGGAGACACGGGGAGGGGAGGAGAGAGACACGGGGAGGGGAGGGAGACACGGGGAGGGGAGGGAGACACGGGGAGGGGAGGAGAGAGACACGGGGAGGGGAGGGAGACACGGGGAGGGGAGGGAGACACGGGGAGGGGAGGAGAGAGACACGGGGAGGGGAGGGAGACACGGGGAGGGGAGGGAGACACGGGGAGGGGAGGAGAGAGACACGGGGAGGGGAGGGAGACACGGGGAGGGGAGGGAGACACGGGGAGGGGAGGAGAGAGACACGGGGAGGGGAGGGAGACACGGGGAGGGGAGGGAGACACGGGGAGGAGGGGAGGAGACACGGGGAGGGGAGGGAGACACGGGGAGGGGAGGAGAGAGACACGGGGAGGGGAGGGAGACACGGGGAGGGGAGGGAGACACGGGGAGGGGAGGAGGAGAGACACGGGGAGGGGGAGGGAGACACGGGGAGGGGAGGGAGACACGGGGAGGGGAGGGAGACACGGGGAGGGGAGGAGGGAGACACGGGGAGGGGGAGGAGAGAGACACGGGGAGGGGAGGAGAGAGACACGGGGAGGGGAGGGAGACACGGGGAGGGGAGGAGGGAG
>NW_027621002.1:0-18591 GCF_964198595.1 Lampetra fluviatilis
GGTGAGTGTTGAGTGGTGAGTGGTGAGTGGTGAGTGTGAGTGGTGAGTGTTGAGTGTTGAGTGTTGAGTGGTGAGTGTTGAGTGGTGAGTGTTGAGTGTTGAGTGTGAGTGGTGAGTGTTGAGTGTTGAGTGGTGAGTGGTGAGTGTGAGTGGTGAGTGGTGAGTGTTGAGTGGTGAGTGTTGAGTGTGAGTGGTGAGTGGTGAGTGTTGAGTGGTGAGTGTTGAGTGGTGAGTGGTGAGTGGTGAGTGGTGAGTGTTGAGTGGTGAGTGGTGAGTGTTGAGTGGTGAGTGGTGAGTGTGAGTGGTGAGTGGTGAGTGTTGAGTGGTGAGTGTTGAGTGGTGAGTGGTGAGTGGTGAGTGGTGAGTGTTGAGTGGTGAGTGGTGAGTGTTGAGTGGTGAGTGTTGAGTGGTGAGTGTTGAGTGTTGAGTGGTGAGTGTTGAGTGTTGAGTGGTGAGTGTTGAGTGGTGAGTGTTGAGTGGTGAGTGTTGAGTGGTGAGTGTTGAGTGTTGAGTGGTGAGTGGTGAGTGTTGAGTGTTGAGTGGTGAGTGTTGAGTGGTGAGTGTTGAGTGGTGAGTGTTGAGTGTTGAGTGGTGAGTGTTGAGTGGTGAGTGTTGAGTGGTGAGTGTTGAGTGGTGAGTGTTGAGTGTTGAGTGGTGAGTGGTGAGTGTTGAGTGGTGAGTGGTGAGTGTTGAGTGGTGAGTGGTGAGTGTTGAGTGGTGAGTGGTGAGTGTTGAGTGGTGAGTGTTGAGTGTTGAGTGTTGAGTGGTGAGTGGTGAGTGTGAGTGGTGAGTGTTGAGTGGTGAGTGTTGAGTGGTGAGTGGTGAGTGTTGAGTGGTGAGTGTTGAGTGGTGAGTGGTGAGTGTTGAGTGGTGAGTGGTGAGTGGTGAGTGGTGAGTGTGAGTGGTGAGTGTTGAGTGGTGAGTGGTGAGTGTTGAGTGGTGAGTGGTGAGTGTTGAGTGGTGAGTGGAGTGTGAGTGGTGAGTGTGAGTGGTGAGTGTGAGTGGTGAGTGTGAGTGGTGAGTGTGAGTGGAGTGGTGAGTGTGAGTGGTGAGTGGTGAGTGTGAGTGGTGAGTGGTGAGTGGTGAGTGGTGAGTGTGGTGAGTGGTGAGTGGTGAGTGGTGAGTGTGAGTGGTGAGTGTGAGTGGTGAGTGTGAGTGGTGAGTGTGAGTGGTGAGTGTGAGTGGTGAGTGTGAGTGGTGAGTGGTGAGTGTGAGTGGTGAGTGTGAGTGGTGAGTGTGAGTGGTGAGTGGTGAGTGTGAGTGGTGAGTGTGAGTGGTGAGTGGTGAGTGGTGAGTGTGAGTGGTGAGTGTGAGTGGTGAGTGTGAGTGGTGAGTGTGAGTGGTGAGTGTGAGTGGTGAGTGGTGAGTGGTGAGTGGTGAGTGTGAGTGGTGAGTGTGAGTGGTGAGTGTGAGTGGTGAGTGTGAGTGGTGAGTGTGAGTGGTGAGTGTGAGTGGTGAGTGGTGAGTGGTGAGTGGTGAGTGGTGAGTGGTGAGTGGTGAGTGTGAGTGGTGAGTGGTGAGTGGTGAGTGGTGAGTGGTGAGTGTGAGTGGTGAGTGTGAGTGGTGAGTGTGAGTGGTGAGTGTGAGTGGTGAGTGTGAGTGGTGAGTGGTGAGTGTGAGTGGTGAGTGGTGAGTGGTGAGTGGTGAGTGTTGAGTGGTGAGTGGTGAGTGGTGAGTGTGAGTGGTGAGTGTGAGTGTTGAGTGGTGAGTGGTGAGTGTTGAGTGGTGAGTGTTGAGTGGTGAGTGGTGAGTGTGAGTGGTGAGTGTTGAGTGTTGAGTGGTGAGTGGTGAGTGTTGAGTGGTGAGTGTTGAGTGGTGAGTGGTGAGTGGTGAGTGTGAGTGTTGAGTGGTGAGTGTTGAGTGGTGAGTGGTGAGTGGTGAGTGTTGAGTGTTGAGTGGTGAGTGGTGAGTGGTGAGTGTTGAGTGTTGAGTGGTGAGTGTTGAGTGGTGAGTGTTGAGTGGTGAGTGTTGAGTGGTGAGTGGTGAGTGTTGAGTGGTGAGTGTTGAGTGGTGAGTGTTGAGTGTGAGTGGTGAGTGTTGAGTGTTGAGTGGTGAGTGTTGAGTGGTCAGTGTTGAGTGTTGAGTGGTGAGTGGTGAGTGGTGAGTGTGAGTGTTGAGTGGTGAGTGGTGAGTGGTGAGTGTTGAGTGTTGAGTGGTGAGTGGTGAGTGGTGAGTGGTGAGTGTTGAGTGTTGAGTGGTGAGTGGTGAGTGGTGAGTGTTGAGTGGTGAGTGGTGAGTGTTGAGTGGTGAGTGTTGAGTGTTGAGTGTTGAGTGGTGAGTGTTGAGTGGTGAGTGGTGAGTGGTGAGTGTTGAGTGTTGAGTGGTGAGTGTTGAGTGGTGAGTGTTGAGTGGTGAGTGTTGAGTGTTGAGTGTGAGTGTTGAGTGGTGAGTGTTGAGTGGTGAGTGTTGAGTGTTGAGTGGTGAGTGGTGAGTGTTGAGTGGTGAGTGGTGAGTGTTGAGTGTTGAGTGGTGAGTGTTGAGTGGTGAGTGGTGAGTGTTGAGTGTTGAGTGTTGAGTGGTGAGTGGTGAGTGGTGAGTGTTGAGTGGTGAGTGGTGAGTGGTGAGTGGTGAGTGTGAGGTGAGTGTTGAGTGTTGAGTGGTGAGTGTTGAGTGGTGAGTGGTGAGTGGTGAGTGTGAGTGGTGAGTGGTGAGTGTTGAGTGGTGAGTGGTGAGTGTTGAGTGGTGAGTGTTGAGTGTTGAGTGGTGAGTGGTGAGTGGTGAGTGTTGAGTGGTGAGTGGTGAGTGTTGAGTGGTGAGTGTTGAGTGGTGAGTGGTGAGTGTTGAGTGGTGAGTGTTGAGTGTTGAGTGTTGAGTGGTGAGTGGTGAGTGGTGAGTGTTGAGTGGTGAGTGGTGAGTGTTGAGTGTTGAGTGGTGAGTGTTGAGTGGTGAGTGGTGAGTGTTGAGTGTTGAGTGTTGAGTGGTGAGTGGTGAGTGGTGAGTGTTGAGTGTTGAGTGGTGAGTGGTGAGTGGTGAGTGGTGAGTGTTGAGTGTTGAGTGGTGAGTGGTGAGTGTTGAGTGGTGAGTGGTGAGTGTTGAGTGGTGAGTGGTGAGTGGTGAGTGTTGAGTGTTGAGTGTTGAGTGGTGAGTGGTGAGTGTTGAGTGTTGAGTGGTGAGTGGTGAGTGGTGAGTGTTGAGTGGTGAGTGGTGAGTGTTGAGTGTTGAGTGGTGAGTGTTGAGTGGTGAGTGGTGAGTGTTGAGTGTTGAGTGTTGAGTGGTGAGTGGGAGTGTGAGTGGTGAGTGGTGAGTGTTGAGTGTTGAGTGGTGAGTGTTGAGTGTTGAGTGGTGAGTGGTGAGTGGTGAGTGTTGAGTGGTGAGTGGTGAGTGTTGAGTGTTGAGTGGTGAGTGTTGAGTGGTGAGTGGTGAGTGTTGAGTGTTGAGTGGTGAGTGGTGAGTGGTGAGTGTTGAGTGGTGAGTGGTGAGTGGTGAGTGGTGAGTGTTGAGTGTGAGTGGTGAGTGTTGAGTGTTGAGTGGTGAGTGTTGAGTGGTGAGTGGTGAGTGTTGAGTGTTGAGTGGTGAGTGTTGAGTGTTGAGTGGTGAGTGTTGAGTGGTGAGTGTTGAGTGTTGAGTGGTGAGTGGTGAGTGGTGAGTGTGAGTGGTGAGTGTTGAGTGTTGAGTGGTGAGTGTTGAGTGTTGAGTGGTGAGTGGTGTGAGTGTTGAGTGTTGAGTGGTGAGTGGTGAGTGGTGAGTGTGAGTGGTGAGTGTTGAGTGTTGAGTGGTGAGTGTTGAGTGTTGAGTGGTGAGTGGTGAGTGTTGAGTGTTGAGTGTTGAGTGGTGAGTGTTGAGTGGTGAGTGTTGAGTGGTGAGTGTTGAGTGTTGAGTGGTGAGTGGTGAGTGGTGAGTGGTGAGTGTTGAGTGGTGAGTGTTGAGTGTTGAGTGGTGAGTGGTGAGTGGTGAGTGTGAGTGGTGAGTGTGAGTGGTGAGTGTGAGTGGTGAGTAGTGAGTGGTGAGTGGTGAGTGGTGAGTGTGAGTGGTGAGTGGTGAGTGGTGAGTGGTGAGTGTGAGTGGTGAGTGGTGAGTGTGAGTGGTGAGTGTGAGTGGTGAGTGGTGAGTGTGAGTGGTGAGTGGTGAGTGGTGAGTGGTGAGTGTGAGTGGTGAGTGGTGAGTGTGAGTGGTGAGTGTGAGTGGTGAGTGTGAGTGGTGAGTGTGAGTGGTGAGTGTGAGTGGTGAGTGTGAGTGGTGAGTGTGAGTGGTGAGTGGTGAGTGTGAGTGGTGAGTGTGAGTGGTGAGTGTGGGTGGTGAGTGTGAGTGGTGAGTGGTGAGTGGTGAGTGGTGAGTGTGAGTGGTGAGTGTGAGTGGTGAGTGGTGAGTGTGAGTGGTGAGTGTGAGTGGTGAGTGTGAGTGGTGAGTGGTGAGTGGTGAGTGGTGAGTGGTGAGTGTGAGTGGTGAGTGTGAGTGGTGAGTGTGAGTGGTGAGTGGTGAGTGGTGAGTGGTGAGTGTGAGTGGTGAGTGTGAGTGGTGAGTGTGAGTGGTGAGTGGTGAGTGGTGAGTGTGAGTGGTGAGTGGTGAGTGGTGAGTGTGAGTGGTGAGTGGTGAGTGGTGAGTGGTGAGTGTGAGTGGTGAGTGTGAGTGGTGAGTGTGAGTGGTGAGTGTGAGTGGCGAGTGTGAGTGGCGAGTGTGAGTGGTGAGTGTGAGTGGTGAGTGGTGAGTGGTGAGTGGTGAGTGTGAGTGGTGAGTGTGAGTGGTGAGTGTGAGTGGTGAGTGTGAGTGGTGAGTGGTGAGTGTGAGTGGTGAGTGTGAGTGGTGAGTGGTGAGTGGTGAGTGTGAGTGGTGAGTGTGAGTGAGAGTGGCGAGTGTGAGTGGCGAGTGTGAGTGGCGAGTGTGGGTGGTGAGTGTTGAGTGGTGAGTGTGAGTGGTGAGTGTGAGTGGTGAGTGTGAGTGGTGAGTGGTGAGTGTGAGTGGTGAGTGGTGAGTGGTGAGTGTGAGTGGTGAGTGGTGAGTGTGAGTGGTGAGTGTGAGTGGTGAGTGTGAGTGGTGAGTGTGAGTAGTGAGTGGTGAGTGGTGAGTGTGAGTGGTGAGTGTGAGTGGTGAGTGTGAGTGGTGAGTGGTGAGTGTGAGTGGTCAGTGTGAGTAGTGAGTGGTGAGTGGTGAGTGTGAGTGTGAGTGGTGAGTGTGGGTGGTGAGTGTGAGTGGTGAGTGGTGAGTGTGAGTGTTGAGTGTTGAGTGGTGAGTGTTGAGTGGTGAGTGGTGAGTGGTGAGTGTGAGTGGTGAGTGTGAGTGGTGAGTGTGAGTGGTGAGTGTGAGTGGCGAGTGTGGGTGGTGAGTGTGAGTGGTGAGTGTGAGTGGTGAGTGTGGGTGTGAGTGGTGAGTGTGAGTGGTGAGTGGTGAGTGTGAGTGGTGAGTGTGAGTGGTGAGTGTGAGTGGTGAGTGTGAGTGGTGAGTGTGAGTGGTGAGTGTGAGTGGTGAGTGTGAGTGGTGAGTGGCGAGTGTGAGTGGTGAGTGTGAGTGGTGAGTGTGAGTGGTGAGTGTGAGTGGCGAGTGTGAGTGGTGAGTGTGAGTGGTAAGTGTGAGTGGTGAGTGTGAGTGGCGAGTGTGAGTGGTGAGTGTGAGTGGTGAGTGTGAGTGGTGAGTGTGAGTGGTGAGTGGTGAGTGTGAGTGGTGAGTGGCGAGTGTGAGTGGTGAGTGGTGAGTGTGAGTGGTGAGTGTTGAGTGTTGAGTGGTGAGTGGTGAGTGTGAGTGGTGAGTGTGAGTGGTGAGTGTGAGTGTGAGTGGTGAGTGTGAGTGGTGAGTGTTGAGTGTTGAGTGGTGAGTGGTGAGTGTGAGTGGTGAGTGTGAGTGGTGAGTGGTGAGTGTGAGTGGTGAGTGTGAGTGGTGAGTGTGAGTGGTGAGTGTGAGTGGCGAGTGTGAGTGGCGAGTGTGAGTGGTGAGTGGTGAATGTGAGTGGTGAGTGGCGAGTGTGAGTGGTGAGTGTGAGTGGTGAGTGTGAGTGGTGAGTGTGAGTGGTGAGTGTGAGTGGTGAGTGTGAGTGGTGAGTGTGAGTGGTGAGTGTGAGTGTGAGTGGTGAGTGTGAGTGGCGAGTGTGAGTGGCGAGTGTGAGTGGCGAGTGTGAGTGGCGAGTGTGAGTGGTGAGTGTGAGTGGTGAGTGTTGAGTGGTGAGTGTGAGTGGTGAGTGGTGAGTGTGAGTGGTGAGTGGTGAGTGGTGAGTGGTGAGTGTGAGTGGTGAGTGTGAGTGGCGAGTGTGAGTGGTGAGTGTGAGTGGTGAGTGTGAGTGTTGAGTGGTGAGTGTGAGTGGTGAGTGTGAGTGTGAGTGGTGAGTGTGAGTGGCGAGTGTGAGTGGTGAGTGTGAGTGGTGAGTGTGAGTGGTGAGTGGTGAGTGTGAGTGGTGAGTGTGAGTGTGAGTGGTGAGTGTGAGTGGCGAGTGTGAGTGGCGAGTGTGAGTGGTGAGTGTGAGTGGTGAGTGTGAGTGGTGAGTGTGAGTGTTGAGTGGTGAGTGGTGAGTGGTGAGTGGTGAGTGTGAGTGGTGAGTGTGAGTGGTGAGTGTGAGTGGTGAGTGTGAGTGGTGAGTGTGAGTGGTGAGTGTGAGTGGTGAGTGTGAGTGGTGAGTGTGAGTGGTGAGTGGTGAGTGTGGGTGGTGAGTGGTGAGTGTGAGTGGTGAGTGTGAGTGGTGAGTGGTGAGTGTGGGTGGTGAGTGTGAGTGGTGAGTGGTGAGTGGTGAGTGTGAGTGGTGAGTGTGGGTGGTGAGTGTGAGTGGTGAGTGATGAGTGTGAGTGTGGGTGGTGAGTGTGAGTGGTGAGTGTGAGTGGTGAGTGTGAGTGGTGAGTGTGAGTGGTGAGTGTGAGTGGCGAGTGTGAGTGGTGAGTGGTGAGTGTGAGTGGTGAGTGTGAGTGGTGAGTGTGAGTGGTGAGTGTGAGTGGTGAGTGTGAGTGTGAGTGGTGAGTGTGAGTGGTGAGTGTGAGTGGTGAGTGTGAGTGGTGAGTGTGAGTGGTGAGTGTGAGTGGTGAGTGTGAGTGGTGAGTGTGAGTGGTGAGTGTGAGTGGTGAGTGTGAGTGGTGAGTGTGGGTGGTGAGTGTGAGTGGTGAGTGTGAGTGGTGAGTGTGAGTGGTGAGTGTGAGTGGTGAGTGTGAGTGGTGAGTGGTGAGTGGTGAGTGGTGAGTGGTGAGTGGTGAGTGGTGAGTGTGAGTGGTGAGTGGTGAGTGTTGAGTGGTGAGTGTTGAGTGTTGAGTGGTGAGTGGTGAGTGTGAGTGGTGAGTGTGGGTGGTGAGTGTGAGTGGTGTGAGTGGTGAGTGTGAGTGGTGAGTGTGAGTGGTGAGTGTGAGTGGTGAGTGGTGAGTGTGAGTGGTGAGTGTGAGTGGTGAGTGTGAGTGGTGAGTGTGAGTGGTGAGTTACCTTGGAAGTATTTGCCACAGACCAGGCAGGCGTAGACGTTGATGTGTGACAAAGACACTGAGCACAGCTTCTCAAAGTCAAAATCAAGCAGACTCCTACAGAGAGACACGGGGAGAGAGACACTCACTCACCCACTCATTCATTCACTCACCCACTCATTCATTCACTCACCCACTCACTCAATCACCCACCCACTCACCCACCCACTCACCCACCCACTCACCCACTCACCCACTCACCCACTCACCCACCCACTCACCCACTAACCCACTCACTCACCCACCCACTCACCCACTCACCCACCCACTCACCCACTCACCCACCCACTCACCCACTAACCCACCCACTCACCCACCCACTCACCCACTCACCCACCCACTCACTCACTCACTCACCCACTCACTCACCCACTCACTCATTCACTCACTCACCCACTCATTCATTCACTCACCCACTCACTCATTCATTCACTCACCCACTCACCCACCCACTCACCCACCCACTCACCCACCCACTCACCCACTCACCCACCCACTCACCCACTAACCCACCCACTCACCCACTCACCCACCCACTCACCCACTCACCCACCCACCCACTCACCCACCCACTCACTCACTCACCCACCCACTCACTCACCCACTCACTCATTCATTCACTCACCCACTCACTCATTCATTCACTCACCCACTCATTCATTCACTCACCCACTCACTCATTCATTCACTCACCCACTCACTCATTCACTCACTCACCCACTCACTCATTCATTCACTCACCCACTCATTCATTCACTCACCCACTCACTCATTCATTCACTCACCCACTCACTCATTCATTCACTCACCCACTCACTCATTCACTCACTCACCCACCCACTCATTCATTCACTCACCCACTCACTCATTCACTCACTCACCCACCCACTCATTCATTCACTCAACCACTCACTCATTCATTCACTCACCCACTCACTCATTCATTCATTCACTCACCCACTCATTCATTCACTCACCCACTCATTCATTCACTCACCCACTCACTCATTCACTCACCCACTCACTCATTCATTCATTCACTCACCCACTCATTCATTCACTCACCCACTCACTCATTCACTCACCCACTCATTCACTCACCCACTCACTCATTCATTCACCCACCCACCCACTCATTCATTCACTCACTCACTCATTCATTCACTCACCCACTCACTCATTCATTCACTCACCCACTCACTCATTCATTCACTCACCCACTCACTCATTCATTCACTCAACCACTCACTCATTCATTCACTCACCCACTCACTCATTCACTCACCCACTCACTCATTCATTCACCCACCCACCCACTCATTCATTCACTCACCCACTCACTCATTCATTCACTCACCCACTCACTCATTCATTCACTCACCCACTCACTCATTCATTCACTCACCCACTCACTCATTCACTCACCCACTCACTCAATCACCCACCCACTCACCCACCCACTCACCCACTCACCCACCCACTCACCCACCCAGCCACTAACCCACCCACCCAGCCACTAACCCACCCACCCAGCCACTAACCCACCCACCCACCCACTCACCCACCCACTCACCCACCCACTCACTCACCCACCCACCCACCCACCCACCCACTCACTCACCCACCCACTCACTCACCCACCCACCCACCCACCCACCCACCCACTCACTCACCCACCCACTCACTCACTCACCCACCCACCCACTCACTCACTCACCCACCCACCCACTCACTCACTCACCCACCCACCCACCCACTCACTCACCCACCCACCCACTCACTCACCCACCCACCCACCCACTCACCCACCCACTCACCCACTCACTCAACCACTCACTCACACAGTCACACACTCACAATCTCACCCACTCACCCACCCACCCACTCACCCACCCACTCACCCACTCACCCACCCACCCACTCACCCACCCACTCACCCACTCACCCACCCACCCACTCACCACTCACCACCCACTCACCCACCCACCCACTCACCACCCACCCACTCACCACTCACCCACCACCCACCCACTCACTCACTCACCCACCCACCCACCCACCCACCCACCCACTCACTCACCCACTCACCACTCACTCACCCACCCACTCACCACTCACCCACCACCCACCCACTCACTCACTCACTCACCACCCACCCACCCACCACTCACCACCCACTCACTCACCCACCCAACCACCCACTCACTCACCTACCTAACCACTCACCCACCCACCCACTCACCCACCCACTCACCCACCACCCACCCACTCACCCACTCACTCACTCACTCACCCACCCACCCACTCACCACTCACCACCCACTCACTCACTCACTCACCCACCCACCCACTCACCTAACTAACCACTCACCCACCCACCCACCCACTCACCCACCCACCCACCCACTCACTCACCCACCCACTCACCACTCACCCACCACCCACCCACTCACCCACTCACTCACTCACTCACCCACCCACCCACTCACCACTCACCACCCACTCACCACCCACTCACTCACTCACCCACCCACCCACCCACTCACCCACCCACCCACTCACCCACCCACTCACCACTCACCCACCATCCACCCACTCACCCACTCACTCACTCACTCACTCAACCGCCCACCCACTCACCACTCACCCACCACCCACCCACTCACTCACTCACTCACCCACCCACCCACTCACCACTCACCACCCACTCACTCACTCACCCACCCACCCACCCACTCACTCACCTACCTAACCACTCACCCACCCACCCACTCACCCACCCACTCACCACTCACCCACCACCCACCCACCCACCCACTCACTCACCTACCTAACCACTCACCCACCCACCCACTCACCCACCCACTCACCACTCACCCACCACCCACCCACTCACCCACTCACCCACCCACTCACTCACTCACCCACCCACCCACCCACCACTCACCACCCACTCACTCACTCACCCACCCACCCACTCACCTACCTAACCACTCACCAACCCACCCACCCACTCACCCACCCACCCACTCACTCACCCACCCACTCACCACTCACCCACCACCCACCCACTCACCCACCCACTCACCACTCACCCACCACCCACCCACTCACCCACTCAATCACTCACTCACTCACCCACCCACCCACTCACCACTCACCACCCACTCACTCACTCACTCACCCACCCACCCACTCACCTACCTAACCACTCACCCACCCACCCACCCACCCACTCACCCACCCACCCACTCACTCACCCACCCACTCACCACTCACCCACCACCCACCCACTCACCCACTCACTCACTCACCCACCCACCCACTCACCACTCACCACCCACTCACCCACCCACTCACCCACCCACTCACCCACCCACTCACCCACCCACTCACCACTCACCCACCACCCACCCACTCACCCACTCACTCACTCACTCACTCAACCGCCCACCCACTCACCACCCACCCACTCACTCACTCACCCACCCACCCACTCACTCACCACTCACCACCCACTCACTCACCCACCCACCCACTCACTCACCTACCTAACCACTCACCCACCCACCCACTCACCCACCCACTCACCACTCACCCACCACCCACCCACTCACCCACTCACCCACCCACTCACTCACCCACCCACCCACTCACCACCCACTCACTCACTCACCCACCCACCCACTCACCTACCTAACCACTCACCAACCCACCCACCCACTCACCCACCCACCCACCCACTCACCCACCCACCCACTCACCACTCACCCACCACCCACCCACTCACCCACTCACCCACCCACCCACTCACCACTCACCACCCACTCACTCACTCACTCACCCACCCACCCACCCACTCACCCACCCACTCACCACTCACCCACCACCCACTCACTCACTCACTCAACCGCCCACCCAATCACCACTCACCCACCACCCACCCACTCACTCACTCACCCACCCACCCACCACTCACCACCCACTCACTCACTCACCCACCCACCCACCCACTCACTCACCTACCTAACCACTCACCCACCCACTCACCCACCCACTCACCACTCACCCACCACCCACCAACTCACCCACTCACCCACCCACTCACTCACCCACCCACCCACTCACCACTCACCACCCACTCACTCACTCACCCACCCACTCACCTACCTAACCACTCACCAACCCACCCACCCACTCACCCACTCACTCACCCACCCACTCACCACTCACCCACCACCCACCCACTCACTCACTCACTCACCCACCCACCCACTCACCACTCACCACCCACTCACTCACTCACTCACCCACCCACCCACCCACTCACCCACCCACCCACTCACTCACCCACCCACTCACCACTCACCCACCACCCACCCACTCACCCACTCACTCACTCACTCAACCGCCCACCCACTCACCACTCACTACCCACTCACTCACTCACCCACTCACTCACTCACTCAACCGCCCACCCACTCACCACTCACCCACCACCCACCCACTCACTCACTCACTCACCCACCCACCCACTCACCACTCACTACCCACTCACTCACTCACCCACCCACCCACCCACTCACTCACCTACCTAACCACTCACCCACCCACCCACCCACTCACCCACCCACTCACCACTCACCCACCCACTCACCCACTCACCCACCCACCCACTCACCCACCCACCCACTCACCACTCACCACCCACTCACTCACTCACTCACACCACCCACCCACTCACCTACCTAACCACTCACCAACCCACCCACCCACTCACCCACCCACCCACTCACTCACCCACCCACCACTCACCCACCACCCACCCACTCACCCACTCACTCACTCACTCACCCACCCACTCACCACTCACCACCCACTCACTTACTCACTCACCCACCCACCCACCCACTCACCCACCCACCCACCCACTCACTCACCCACCCACTCACCCACCACCCACCCACTCACCCACTCACTCACTCACTCAACCGCCCACCCACTCACCACTCACCACCCACTCACCACTCACCACCCACTCACCACCCACTCACTCACTCACCCACCCACCCACTCACCACTCACCACCCACTCACTCACTCACTCACCCACCCACCCACTCACCTACCTAACCACTCACCCACCCACCCACTCACCCACCCACCCACTCACTCACCCACCCACTCACCACTCACCCACCACCCACCCACTCACCCACTCACTCACTCACTCACCCACCCACCCACTCACCACTCACCACCCACTCACTCACTCACTCACCCACCCACTCACCACTCACCACCCACCCACTCACCACCCACTCACTCACTCACTCACCCACCCACCCACCCACTCACCCACCCACCCACTCACCCACCCACTCACCACTCACCCACCACCCACCCACTCACCCACTCACTCACTCACTCAACCGCCCACCAACTCACCACTCACCCACCACCCACCCACTCACTCACTCACTCACCCACCCACCCACTCACCACTCACCACCCACTCACTCACCAACCCACCCACCCACCCACTCACTCACCTACCTAACCACTCACCCACCCACCCACCCACTCACCCACCCACTCACCACTCACCCACCACCCACCCACTCACCCACTCACCCACCCACTCACTCACCCACCCACCCACTCACCACTCACCACCCACTCACTCACTCACCCACCCACCCACTCACCTACCTAACCACTCACCAACCCACCCACCCACTCACCCACCCACCCACTCACTCACCCACCCACTCACCACTCACCCACCACCCACCCACTCACCCACTCACTCACTCACTCACCCACCCACCCACTCACCACTCACCACCCACTCACTCACTCACTCACCCACCCACCCACCCACTCACCCACCCACTCACCACTCACCACTCACCCACCACCCACCGACTCACCCACTCACTCACTCACTCAACCGCCCACCCACTCACCACTCACCCACCACCCACCCACTCACTCACTCACTCACCCACCCACCCACCACTCAGCACCCACTCACTCACTCACCCACCCACTCACTCACCTACCTAACCACTCACCCACCCACCCACCCACTCACCCACCCACTCACCACTCACCCACCACCCACCCACTCACCCACCCACTCACTCACCCACCCACTCACCTACCTAACCACTCACCAACCCACCCACCCACTCACCCACTCACTCACCCACCCACTCACCACTCACCCACCACCCACCCACTCACCCACTCATTCACTCACTCACCCACCCACCCACTCACCACCCACTCACTCACTCACTCACCCACCCACCCACCCACCCACTCACCCACCCACCCACCCACTCACTCACCCACCCACTCACCACTCACCCACCACGCACCCACTCACCCACTCACTCACTCACTCAACCGCCCACCCACTCACCACTCACCACCCACTCACTCACTCACCCACCCACTCACCCACCCACCCACCCACCCACCCACTCACCCACCCACCCACTCACCCACCCATCCACTCACCACTCACCCACCACCCACCCACTCACCCACTCACTCACTCACTCAACCGCCCACCCACTCACCACTCACCCACCACCCACCCACTCACTCACTCACTCACCCACCCACCCACTCACCACTCATTACCCACTCACTCACTCACCCACCCACCCACCCACTCACTCACCTACCTAACCACTCACCCACCCACCCACTCACTCACTCACCCACCCACTCACCACTCACCCACCACCCACCCACTCACCCACTCACCCACCCACTCACTCACCCACCCACCCACTCACCACTCACCACCCACTCACTCACTCACTCACCCACCCACCCACCCACTCACCTACCTAACCACTCACCAACCCACCCACCCACTCACCCACCCACCCACTCACTCACCCACCCACCACTCACCCACCACCCACCCACTCACCCACTCACTCACTCACTCACCCACCCACTCACCACTCACCACCCACTCACTCACTCACTCACCCACCCACCCACTCACCCACCCACCCACTCACTCACCCACCCACTCACCCACCCACTCACCCACTCACTCACTCAATCAACCGCCCACCCACTCACCACTCACCACCCACTCACCACTCACCACCCACTCACTCACTCACTCAACCGCCCACCCACTCACCACTCACCCACCACCCACTCACTCACTCACCCACCCACCCACTCACCACTCACCCACCACCCACTCACTCACTCACCCACCCACCCACCCACCCACTCACCTACCTAACCACTCACCAACCCACTCACCACTCACCCACCACCCACCCACTCACCCACTCACCCACTCACTCACCCACCCACCCACTCACCACTCACCACCCACTCACTCACTCACCCACCCACCCACCCACCCACTCACCCACCCACCCACTCACCCACCCACTCACCACTCACCCACCACCCACCCACTCACCCACTCACCCACTCACTCACCCACCCACCCACTCACCACTCACCACCCACTCACTCACTCACTCACCCACCCACCCACTCACCTACCTAACCACTCACCAACCCATCCACCCACTCACCCACCCACCCACTCACTCACCCACCCACTCACCACTCACCCACCACCCACCCACTCAACCACTCACTCACTCACTCAACCGCCCACCCACTCACCACTCACCCACCACCCACCCACTCACTCACTCACCCACCCACCCACCCACTCACCCACCCACCCACCCACTCACCCACCCACCCACTCACCACTCACCCACCACCCACCCACTCACCCACTCACTCACTCACTCAACCGCCCACCCACTCACCACTCACCCACCACCCACCCACTCACTCACTCACCCACCCACTCACCACTCACCACCCACTCACTCACTCACTCACCCACCCACCCACCCACTCACTCACCTACCTAACCACTCACCCACCCACCCACCCACTCACCCACCCACTCACCACTCACCCACCACCCACCCACTCACCCACTCACCCACCCACTCACTCACCCACCCACCCACTCACCACTCACCACCCACTCACTCACTCACCCACCCACCCACTCACCTACCTAACCACTCACCAACCCACCCACCCACTCACCCACCCACCCACTCACTCACCCACCCACTCACCACTCACCCACCACCCACCCACTCACCCACTCACTCACTCACTCACCCACCCACCCACTCACCACTCACCACCCACTCACTCACTCACTCACCCACCCACCCACCCACTCACCCACCCACTCACCACTCACCACTCACCCACCACCCACCGACTCACCCACTCACTCACTCACTCAACCGCCCACCCACTCACCACTCACCCACCACCCACCCACTCACTCACTCACTCACCCACCCACCCACCACTCAGCACCCACTCACTCACTCACCCACCCACTCACTCACCTACCTAACCACTCACCCACCCACCCACCCACTCACCCACCCACTCACCACTCACCCACCACCCACCCACTCACCCACCCACTCACTTACCCACCCACCCACTCACCACTCACCACCCACTCACTCACTCACCCACCCACTCACCTACCTAACCACTCACCAACCCACCCACCCACTCACCCACTCACTCACCCACCCACTCACCACTCACCCACCACCCACCCACTCACCCACTCATTCACTCACTCACCCACCCACCCACTCACCACCCACTCACTCACTCACTCACCCACCCACCCACCCACCCACTCACCCACCCACCCACCCACTCACTCACCCACCCACTCACCACTCACCCACCACGCACCCACTCACCCACTCACTCACTCACTCAACCGCCCACCCACTCACCACTCACCACCCACTCACTCACTCACCCACCCACTCACCCACCCACCCACCCACCCACCCACTCACCCACCCACCCACTCACCCACCCATCCACTCACCACTCACCCACCACCCACCCACTCACCCACTCACTCACTCACTCAACCGCCCACCCACTCACCACTCACCCACCACCCACCCACTCACTCACTCACTCACCCACCCACCCACTCACCACTCATTACCCACTCACTCACTCACCCACCCACCCACCCACTCACTCACCTACCTAACCACTCACCCACCCACCCACTCACTCACTCACCCACCCACTCACCACTCACCCACCACCCACCCACTCACCCACTCACCCACCCACTCACTCACCCACCCACCCACTCACCACTCACCACCCACTCACTCACTCACTCACCCACCCACCCACCCACTCACCTACCTAACCACTCACCAACCCACCCACCCACTCACCCACCCACCCACTCACTCACCCACCCACCACTCACCCACCACCCACCCACTCACCCACTCACTCACTCACTCACCCACCCACTCACCACTCACCACCCACTCACTCACTCACTCACCCACCCACCCACTCACCCACCCACCCACTCACTCACCCACCCACTCACCCACCCACTCACCCACTCACTCACTCAATCAACCGCCCACCCACTCACCACTCACCACCCACTCACCACTCACCACCCACTCACTCACTCACTCAACCGCCCACCCACTCACCACTCACCCACCACCCACTCACTCACTCACCCACCCACCCACTCACCACTCACCCACCACCCACTCACTCACTCACCCACCCACCCACCCACCCACTCACCTACCTAACCACTCACCAACCCACTCACCACTCACCCACCACCCACCCACTCACCCACTCACCCACTCACTCACCCACCCACCCACTCACCACTCACCACCCACTCACTCACTCACCCACCCACCCACCCACCCACTCACCCACCCACCCACTCACCCACCCACTCACCACTCACCCACCACCCACCCACTCACCCACTCACCCACTCACTCACCCACCCACCCACTCACCACTCACCACCCACTCACTCACTCACTCACCCACCCACCCACTCACCTACCTAACCACTCACCAACCCATCCACCCACTCACCCACCCACCCACTCACTCACCCACCCACTCACCACTCACCCACCACCCACCCACTCAACCACTCACTCACTCACTCAACCGCCCACCCACTCACCACTCACCCACCACCCCACCCACTCACTCACTCACCCACCCACCCACCCACTCACCCACCCACCCACCCACTCACCCACCCACCCACTCACCACTCACCCACCACCCACCCACTCACCCACTCACTCACTCACTCAACCGCCCACCCACTCACCACTCACCCACCACCCACCCACTCACTCACTCACCCACCCACTCACCACTCACCACCCACTCACTCACTCACTCACCCACCCACCCACCCACTCACTCACCTACCTAACCACTCACCCACCCACCCACCCACTCACCCACCCACTCACCACTCACCCACCACCCACCCACTCACCCACTCACCCACCCACTCACCCACTCACCCACCCACTCACTCACCCACCCACCCACTCACCACTCACCACCCACTCACTCACTCACTCACCCACCCACCCACTCACCTACCTAACCACTCACCAACCCACCCACCCACTCACCCACCCACCCACTCACTCACCCACCCACCACTCACCCACCACCCACCCACTCACCCACTCAGTCACTCACCCACCCACCCACTCACCACTCACCACCCACTCACTCACTCACCCACCCACCCACCCACTCACCCACCCACCCACTCACCCACCCACTCACCACTCACCCACCACCCACCCACTCACCCACTCACTAACTCAACCGCCCACCCACTCACACACTCACACACTCACACACTCACTCACCCACCCACTCACCACTCACCACCCACTCACTCACTCACTCACCCACCCACCCACCCACTCACTCACCTACCTAACCACTCACCCACCCACCCACTCACCCACCCACTCACCACTCACCCACCACCCACCCACCCACTCACCCACTCACCCACCCACTCACTCACCCACCCACCCACTCACCACCCACCCACCCACTCACCACTCACCACCCACTCACTCACTCACTCACCCACCCACCCACTCACCTACCTAACCACTCACCAACCCACCCACCCACTCACCCACCCACCCACTCACTCACCCACCCACTCACCACTCACCCACCACCCACCCACCCACTCACTCACTCACTCACCCACCCACCCACTCACCACTCACCACCCACTCACTCACTCACCCACCCACCCACCCACT